>NC_053389.1:779904771-780204771 GCF_905171765.1 Bufo bufo | reverse complement strand
TGCAGCGCTCCGGTCTGACGGCCCGATCACTACGCCCCCCTTGCATCACCCGGCCCACAGACATAGGTATGCTGCGTTCTGCAGGTCTGGCCACGTAGGAGGGTCCCCAGAGATGGAAAACCCCTTTAATGTATAAATCAGCATGTCTGCCCCCCCCCCCAGAGACTGGTTATACAATCTTTTTTTTTTGGGGGGGGGGGGGGGGGGGGGCACAGGTGGTCCGCTGCATTACCTGATCAGGGCGATGTCATCGATCAGTCCTCCTTTATCATTGTACACGCCCACTGCCCGGATCCCCAGCTTGGAGCTGGCGAGGGAGAGAACATCGGAGATTGTAGATCCGTGCAGCGCAACGACCTGCGGCAGAGAGGAAAGGATGACACAACTGCGGACATTCACGGCTGGCCATCTGATCTGTGCTGACAGTAGGGACGGGAATGGTTAACACCCAGTTGTCTATGTATTTAGACATTTCCAGGAGGAATAACAGAGGGACAGCACAACATAAACATGCTCCAGATTTGTGATGACATCAAGCAGATACTAAACCAGACACATCAGGAGAGGCAACAGGGACTCTCTACTAGGAGCTCAGCTCAGCTTTGGCTATTAAAGTTGGATGGTGAATGGACATGCCCTTTAAGTGGCTATGCTGGCAAGCCATGTGCCCCACCCCCCACTTATCACTACAGTGGCCGCTCACCTTCCCATGCCGGGCATTCCCCTTCACGAACAGGGTGACCCTCTTCATACTCGGGGTCTCCCTCCCAACTCCAGGCAGCCTCCCCAGCTAACCCGGAAGACCGAAGCAGAACAACGTGACAGCGAGCGCCGCCAACCAATCACCAGCCTTCCCACAGGACCCGGGAGCCAATCACGCCTCATCTGGGCGGAGTTATCTAACAGCCAATGGAGGGCGTCTCTAGTAACTTTTCATTGTGATACATGGAGCGCCACCTGCTGCTCCTTTTTTCTCCTTTCTTGTCTTCGTGGCTCGGAAACCCTATGAGTGCTTAATCGCCATCTTTGTGGTGGGCAAGAAAGCCTAAAGAAAAAAAAGAAAAAACGCTGTATTATTCTAGGAAGCGTCTGTCAGCCTACACCTTTCCCAAATTAAAGATGGCCTTTAACGTGCCCACTCAGAAAGCAACGCGCATGCGTTCCTCTCGCGCAGGCGCAGTTCTACTTTTCCTCCCCTTCAGTTTTTTAACCTAACCGTTACCTTAACGTGGTGTCCGTCCGCGGACTTTTTTTTTTTTTCGTTAGTTTAACGCATGGTCGGTTCTTGCGCGACATTCGCGTGCTACTGAACATGTATAGTGAGAACGGTATTATTTGACGCTGAGTGGGGGTCTTTCCCGTGAGCTGGAAAAACGGGTGTGTGGTAGGGACTACTTAGCTTTGGCGGAGGGATCTAGACGCGGGTATATTTGAATTTTGAATCAGAAGGCAGCGGTGTGGGTGCCGTGCGGCTGTACGTATGTATGCTCCGTGTCTGTATACTGCCCCAGTGCTGGCCACTTACTGTAGGCATATTGTGTATGGGACCTCAGTAGTCTCTGGTTAGGTGGGTAGATGCCTGTGTCATGTGTGTGTATATATATATATATATATATATATATATATATCTCTCCCCCTCCCTCCCTCTGTGTTATGTACTAATGCTTCTCTATAATGTTATGGACTCTAAAAATAGGAATAATCTGAGCTGTCGCTTTAAGATAAGGAATCGGGACAGGGACCCTGATAAAAAGTTGTGTCCTGTCCCGGTTTCTGTCTATGGGGGGCGCTGTGTTGGGGGAGCAGCTTGGCGCTTGAGGCGTTTAGCTCTGTCAATTTTAAAGGGCCGGCTAACAGTGTGTTAATAAACCCCAATATAAATCTTGTGCCCCGCCACTGTTCTCCGGGGTCTGCCGCCAACGGTTGGCGGCAGTGATGTCGCCAATAACCGCAGTGGGACGCGCAGCATCCTAGTGAACGCAGAGGAACAATAGGGAGCGGCAGCGGGGACCCAGCTGGGTGGCGGAGTTGTCCTGAGTAGTGTTGAGCGAACTTGTGTTTTAAGTTCGGCGTCTAAATTTCGGGTTATCGAAGAATCGCGTTATGGATTCCGCTGCCACGGACCATAACGGAATTTAGAATCCATAACGCGATTCTTCGATAACCCGAACTTTAGACGCCGAACTTAAAACACAAGTTGGCTCAGCACTAGTCCTGAGTAAACCCACCTTGATAGGATTAGGTCCCACTCCCTGCACCCCATACTATTCGTTTTGTGGTCCGTGGATCGCAGATCCGCAAAATACAGACGCGGTCCGTGCCGCTTCCGCATTTTTTGCAGACCCGTTGACTCCACGCGGTCCGCATTCTGTAGACAAGTACAGGGCGTGTTCTGTCTTTTTGCGGTTGCAGAAAGCACATGGAGCAAAAAGGTGTAGACCGCACGTGGACGACATCTGTATTTTGCGGAAACGGTTATGTGGATGGGGCCTTATTTGCAGTCAGTGAATGGAAACCTTCTTGTCAACATCCGGAGGGGGAGGGAGGGAGGGAAACGGTTCAGTTTTGTCCCCGTGCATTCTGAATGGAAAGAGATCCGTTCAGGATGCATCAGGACGTCTTCCGTACCAGCCGCATTTCGTTTTGTGACCGGACACAAAATCGCCGCACGTTGTGTTTGGGCATAAAAACGTATCCAGGACTGAAAACAATGTAAGGGCTTATGCACACAACCATATGTATTTTGCGGTCCGCAAAACACGGATCCGCTAAAAATATGGATGACCATGTGCATTTTGCGGACCGGAACAGCTCAGCCATAATAGAACAGTCCTATCCTTGTCCGTTATGCGGGCAAGAATAAGACGTGTTTTTTTTTTTTTTTTTTTTTGTGGACCCATTAAAATGAATGGTTCCACATACAGTCCGCCAAAAAAAAAACATGAAACGGACAATAAAATAAATACGTTTTTGTGCATGAGCCCTAAGTCAAAGGTGACCGATCTGTTTTTTTTAGCAGCCTAAAAAAAACTGATCCTTCACCTATTGACTTTCAATGTATTTAGCAATTTTCTTTATTTTTTAATTTTTTTCTGTTTTCGCAGAACCGCATCCTAATGGGATGCATCCTGTCGGATCTCGATACCAGAAATAACGCAAGTGTGAAAGTCCCCTTTTATAGTCATGGAGAGGGGATATGTTTGACCGGTGGGGGTCCCAGCAGACTGTGTAGGGTCTGTGCTGCCCAGTTTGAATGGAGCAGTGGTCGCACATGGGCACTGCCACTGGAACTGTGGGATGGTGTAGATAGCCCGATGCTGTACTCGGCGATCTCCGGCTATCCCATACGGCAGTGCACCTGCTCAACCCATTCACACGGGACTTGAGGACTGATGGGTGTCCCAGTGGTTGGACCCCCAGCAGTAAGAAATTTCCCACCTGTCTTGTGGATAGGCAATAGTTTCAGTCTTGGTCTCAAACCCTTTTAGGTCTCTAGTGTGTGTCAATTCACTGACAGTAAGCATAGGTTGTGCATGGTCTCACAATGGTGACGCTCTTTGCTTACGTCTGCTTTTCATTCTAGGAGAGAAGGTAATGGCCAGGAGGAACGTCCTACAAGAGATCCCCATCTCGGTGCCGCAGACCGAACAGCAGTCCTATCAGATGGTGACCGAGGAGGAGGAGGATTCGCTCCCGTACAACAAGCCGATCCCCTCCGCGCAGCGGCCGCACTCCAGGTACATCAGCAATGACGAGTCCAAGGAGAACATCACCCCATCCCAGTTGGAAAATATTTTTCAGGAGAAGAGTCAAGTGAAGACTTTAGATGGCAGCAGTGTTGGAGACGAACCAGGAGCCTTGAGCAATGTAAATGTGTTCACCCCTAAGAGATCAGAGGGGTCACCTGAGGACCTGCAGCCATGTAGCACCCCCATGGACTTCTCTACGGTCACTGTGGAAAATCTGGACATCACTAGTGAAAGCTTCACCACCAAGTGTGCCAGTGACGGTAAGCTCCATGAATGAGACTGTAATGTCAATGACGTGAGCGGTTTTCTGTATATTTCAGCCCCCACCCCCCTTCCTTATACCCTTTGAGGGTGGTCTGAGTGGGTAGCCTTGGTATCCCTTGATTGTAGTGGTCTTACTGACAGTCTTTTACTGTTCTGAACATTTAAAGGGGTTATCCGGCAGCCACTTCCCGGATCGTGTGCTGTACCTTGATCCTAGCGTGCTTAGAACCCGCCACGCCTGCGTGAGAATGAATCTCATCCAAGGAGAGTGGGTTCTAACCGTACTAGGATCACATGTACAGCACCGGAGCGTGAAGATAAGAAACTTTGTAGTATATTTTAGCAAAGAAAACTGCCTCTTTGTCCACTGATCAGACACCTTTCCTCCTCCTTCCTGCACTCATCATTCCTTCTAAATTCACTGCTAAAATCCATCTTCAGAGAGGAGACAAGTTGAGCTCGACTGAGAGATTAGGTTGCAGTTACGCATAGAAAACGGAGCTCACACAGTACCATAGTTGTAAAACATCTATAATTTTTATTGTAACATGATTAAAATATATATAATAAGCCATAAAAAATCTAGGAGAATGACAGAAAAAAACCACTTAGAAGTCTATGGAGAGGAGGAGGAGGGAGGAGCTGCTGGAGAGAGACAGAGGCACAGAACTGCATTCCTTCAAATACGTTTTTGCGGATGTATTTTGTTTGGTTATGATCTTATTTGTATATTTTAATTCGTTGCAGGCAAATCTCCAAAATCCTTCTATAAACACAGGCGCAGGTCGACAATCGGGGTCCGGGGGTCGCCTGAAATGAATTTCTTAATCCGTCAGATTGCACTCCAGAGAAGCAACAGGAAGAGCGAACCGGAGCCCGAGGTAAAAGCTGGATCTGAATCCTGTGAAATCCACTCCTCGACAGCACGAGGTGTCTGCACAGCCGGGGAAGGGCTTTATCGACCTTTTGGTTCAGGCTCCTCCATCTGGTTTCTCCTCATCTGGATTTAGGCCTCCTGCACATGAACGTGTGCGCTCCGTGGCTGTATTGCGGATCCGCAATACACAGACACTGTTCCATGTGCATTCCGAATCACGGATGCAGACCCATTCACTTCAGTGGGTCCGGAGATGCGGAACGGAAGCACGGAACAGAACCCTACGGGGAAGCACTACGGGGTTTCATTCCGTACTTTCGTTCTGCAAAAAGATAGAATCATAGACTGCCATGCTAGAGCGCTATGTAAGCGGTCTATAAGGTCAAAATCTGGTGACAGACTCCCTTTAAGGCAGGAGTTCTGTTCCTACCAGGGTAACAGGGTGAAATGGGTACAGTTTGGATGGCCCATTAAGGTGAATGGATTATAAAGTGTTTTTTTTCCTTCCCCCATGACGGCACCACAGAGGGAGCGGATCCACCTGCAGGGACAGGAAACCTACAGGTTAAACGGTGGTGCCTCTCTTCCCGCTTCAGTTTGGAGTAGGAGACCTACAGTATTTCCCCCCCTATTCGTTCTTACCGCTGATCTGGGGTTCTATTTGTCCTCCTTCCCCAGATGTTCCTTTTTGTTCCTCTAACAGTTCTCGTAAAAGGGAGAAAGGTGTAGAGAAAACAGCCTTCTGGGGGTAAGAGTAAGGGTTTCCTTTCCTTTTGGGGGCTCCTCTCAGCCCTTCATATCAAGTTGTTGGAAAATGTAGAGGTGGATTTGTTAAGTTTGCATCGTCTCAGGCAGGGAGAATGGGCTCTCAATCCTTCAGTATTCTTCAAGATGGTGGATCTTTGGGGGGTCCGTTTTAGATCTTTGCTAACGTCTCATCATCTCTTCTCTCTAGATCCCCAGCAATCCCTTTGTGGGGGGAGAAGGGTACCTGCTTTCCCTCTAGCCCTGTGATGGCTAACCTCCGGCTGTGGTAAAACTACAACTCCCAAGATGCACACTTGCTTGGCTGTTCTCAGAACTCCACACAAATGATTGGAGCATGCTGGGAGTCGTAGTTTCACCACAGCTGGAGTACCGGAGGTTAGCCATCACTGCTCTAGCCTATGCCTTCCCACCAGTGTCCCAATGTCCCGCTGTTGCTAAAGAAGATCCAGGAGGCACAGGCAAGGGTGATTGTAATCGCCCTCTCTTGGCCCAGAAGGTGTGGTTTACCTGGCTCTGGATCACGTCTATTTTGGATCCCTGGGGCCTTCTGTTCTGGGGGTCTGTCAAACTCCCTCAAGTTCGTAGTCTGCACCAGACTGTGGGGAACTTGGGAGGCAATTGGTAGGGTTTTTCTAAGGCCCCCTGCAGATGAGCGTTCCTCCCGCAGTGAGTCCGCAATGCAGCCCGGCCTGTCCTCCCAGGACTGCCGGGAGTCACCTAGCATTATATTGATTTATGAGGCTATGTAACCCTTACAGTTCTGGAATGTATTGGATAACACACTGACAGCATTAGGTCTGTGTTATCCAGTACATTCCAGACCTCTAAGGGTTACATAGCATCATAAATTAATATAATGCTATGTGACCCCGGCAGTGCTATGCAGACCAGGACAGCGGATCCCACCGACATAGTGTCGTGGTAAACCAGCACAGCCAGTCCAAAGACCTCTAATCATTCGCTTTACCGGATTGGTACGGTTTAAGCGCCAGCTACTTATCAGCCGTAGACTGTGCGGCCCTAGCTGACATGTCTCCAGCAGCTCCGCTCAACCGCACAGACTGCCGGAGGCGGGAGCCCAAGCCACGCCCAACCTCTATGGTGGGTAGTGAGGGGCGGAGCTTCACCCAGCAGATGTCTGCTGGATGAAAGCCTTTTTTCTTAGAGGCAGAGCAGCCTAGGCGCAAGTCTTGTCGCCATTTAGCAATTCTAAGTCGCATTGGCGACCATTTTGGTCGCCGTCCGGAGCACTGCCATAGAGCTACAGATAGAGGTCTCCAAAGGGATGGGATTCATGCCCTTGCTGCATTCACCAAGTGACGCACCACAGATCTCCTGTATGTCGACAAAGGGGATATAACTAAGGGCTCATGCGCACAAACATATTTTTTTGCAGGTTGGATGCGAAACCCATTCGCTTCAATTAAGCCCCAAAAGATGTGGACAGCACACCATGCGCTGTCCACATCCGCCCGTCCGTTCTGTGAGGTCTGCAAAATTATAGAACATTACAGACAAGGATAGGACTGTTCTGTTATGGGCCGGCGGTTCCTTCCCACAAAATGCAGAACGCTCGCGGCCGGTATGTTTTGCGGATCCACAATCTGCAGCCCGCAAAACGGCCAACGGTCGTGTGCATAAGGCCTAAGATGGAGGAAAAAGATAGCAGGCGTTTTAGGAATTGCATGATCTGTGAACCTAGAGGTGGTACACCAAACCTCTGACCGGGACCTGCTGGCACAGGACACTTCCAGAAGACATGAAGAAGACTACCCCGGTTGTTGCTGCATCTCCAACATAAAGCTGGAAAGAGAAAATTAAGTTTAGGAAGCGCCCTGCACCATCTGGAGTCCTGCTTCGAATGGAAGATTTCTGTCAGTGTGAAAAGGCGGTCTTTTTGATCCGTTGGCCAAGGTCCTTTTCCCGGTTAAGTAAATGTGAAGGGGGGGGGGGGGGTGTTGATCCATAGGGGAATTAAGTAGGTAATTAATACAATTGGGAGGGAGTGATGCAATACGCCTGTCGAGTTAGTCAAAGGTCGTTTTGCCTCTAATATAGACGGAGGCTTCGGAAAGTGAAAGTAAGAGGTGTCTGAGTTTTTGGACTTGCCAAACCGAAAGGGTGGAAGATTCTGAAGCTTCAGCGAGAGATTGAGAAGAAAGCCATTCACTACCGGATAGGAAATGGTGGGCTCCGAACTTGTTACCTTCAACCCATCGCTTAAAGGATCCCTGTTCTGTACCGGGATTTCCCAAGATAGGAAACATCGGAGAGGGGAGATATCAGATGTCGCAGATCGAAGCGTTGGGCCTATTGTGGGATGAGTGCGTGCTGTTAACTCTAAGGAGCCTCAGACAAAGTAGAAAGAAAAGGTTGTTCTAAGTTCACCCATTGCTTGTATGATTTTCGTCTATGATGTGTAATAAATGAGCGGCACGATGGTAAGAGAGGAAATCCTGTAGACCAGGGATGCTCAACCTGCGGCCCTCCAGCTGTTGCAAAACTGCAACTCCCAGCATGCTCTAATAGCTGTAGACTGTGCAGGCATGCTGGGAATTGTATTTTGGCAACAGCTGGAGGGCCGCAGGTTCGGCATCCCTGCTGTAGACCTAGGCCACTGCGGTGCTTGGGGTGTAGCATGCGATCCTCGGGGATGTCCCGTCCAAATGAACCATAGGAGTCCTGATAAGTTTTATGGGGATGGGCACTGCTTGAAAAAACTAAGATCCCAGCGAGGATATTCATTTTTGAAAATAGAAATCCGACCGATCCGTGTAAATGTTCTATTAGTCCAACGTTCGAAGTCATTTTTGATACTGAAGGGAAGAGTAGTTCACTGAATGTAAATCTGCAACAGTTGGAGTTACAGGCGTTCTCCTGGAAAAGATAATGAGCGGATTTGGTTTAGGGGTATGCGTACCTCTTAACTATCAGTCCGCCTTCCTCTCGTGCTCTGTAAACCTCTGAAGTGGGAAGAGAGGCTGCTCCTTTTGTTCTGGAGGTGGATCCCCTCTCTGTCGGGGGGCTTAAGAAAATTAAATTCCCAGTGAGTGTAATTATCATTCTTCTGTTGTCTTACCAGGGTAACCCGTTCTCGTCACCACGAAACTCCGTACTAAGAGAGAAAATCGCCGCTTTCCGGAATGCTTTCCAGGCGGTTGAGGAAACGGAGGGAAAATTGGCATTTCCAGGATTTTCAGAAGTCGAGGAGTTGAAATCTGGGAGAGGTGAGACCACAGCAAGTTGATGGGGTTAAAGGCCGACTACACATAGGAAATAAGTGGTTGTCTTAAAATAAAACGCTGAACATAAAACGTGCAAACGCAAACTCTGCACTTCCTCCCTCTTTGGGCCTGTTTTGTCTCCTAGAACATTTTGTGTCCCAGGAACTCGGCCATGTCCTCCTCACTGCCCTGTGTCTGGCTGCAGCAGGACCCTCCCCTTTGCCTTATCTGAATCTGAAAATTAAGGCTGACACCTCTTTAGTTAAGCTCTGCCCCTTAGCTGTCCACCAGAGATGAACAGGAGATTAAAGGGTTCTCTAGGATGACTCGTGTGTCCTAAGCCCAGAATGAACAGATATTAAAATGTATGAATTGTAAGTTCTGCTGAATCTTGTCCCACAAAACGATCAATCTGCTCTCCTTCCCCTGCTCTGTAACAGTCTGCATTTTCAACACAACGGGTTCCCTTTAAGGATGCTGCCTCCATGATTATGTGTTTGCTGCTTTCCCTGTTCTAGGAGAGAGGACATCTGAGCCGCCAGAAAAAAGGAAGAAAATATGTGGCCCTTCAGATGTGGACCTACCAAATGAGTTACATAAAACCTCAGCAGCGTCGTGTCCGGCACAACCTTCGGAGGTATGTACTTTAACATGTCAGGCTTTTGTAACGCCTAGGGATGTTAATGAAGAGAGCCAGTGACCTGTGCAGCCACCCCTACAATCATGGTGTACCTGGATGCAGAAGTCAGGGGGATGGCGAAAACAAATGCAAGTCCCACCTCTGCAACCAGCACCTATCTTGTGGAACACCCCTTAATGTACTACAAAGAAGGCCTTGTAGAATGGAGTCGACTATGGATGGATGTTACTGTCTCCATATGTTAAAGTGGTTATCCATTATTGTATCAGACCTCAGAGTAGCCAGCCCGTGGTGGTGATCATATTTACCTGGTCCCTGCGGCCTGGGTCGTCTCTATTGCTCCCCGGCTTGCTCTTCATCTTTCCGGTGAACTGATATCAACATCCTGTTGATGGGAGGACACTTGACCACTGCAACCAATCACTGGCCGCAGCGGTGACCTGCTGCTCCACTCGTGTCACAACAAATGGTCAAGTGATGTCACTGCTGTGGCCAGTGATTGGCTGCAGTGGTCACGTGTTCTCCCATCAACAGGATATTGATATCAGTGCACCAGGAAGATGAAGAGCGGGCCGGGGTGCAATCTTGACCAACCCAGCGGCGGGGACAAGGTAAGGGTCCATTCACACATCCGTGTGTGTGTTTTGTGGACCGCACATTGCCGGCACTAATAGAATATGCCTATTCTTGTCCGCAATTGTGGACAAGAATAGGGCATGTTCTATTTTTTTCTGGAACGAAAATGCGGACCCTGAAGTGCAGGGCCGCATTTCCGGATCGGTCCTGATCAAAAGTTTAAGACCACTTTAAAATATGATTTTTTGCCATTTTTCCATTGTTGGATCTTAACAAGGTTCCAAGTAGAGCTTCAACATGCAACAAGAAGAAATGAGAGTGAGACAAAACATTTTTTGAGCATTCAATTAATTGAAAATAACGATTAAACTGAAACAGGCTGTTTTTCAGCTGATCCAAATTTTAGGACCACATGCCTTTTAAAAGGCCAAATCTGTGCAAAGATGTGGATTCTGTCATGTTCTGTCAGGTAGTCACACGTTGTGATGGCAAAGGCAAAAAAACTCTCCCTTTTTGAATGTGGTCGGGTTGTTGAACTGCATAAGCAGGGTCTCACAGCGCGTCATCGCTGCTGAGGTGGGACGCAGTAAGACAGTCATTTGGAATTTCTTAAATGATCCTAAGGGTTATGGAACAAAAAAGTCAAGTGGAAGACCTAAAAAAATTTCATCAGCACTGAGCCGGAGGATCCAATTGGCTGTCCGTCAAGACACTGGACGATCCTCGACCCAAATTAAGGCCCTTACTGGTGCTGATTGCAGCCCCATAACCATCAAACGGCATCTGAGACTGAAGGACTTCAAAAACATAAAATGTCTTCAAAGACCTCGTCTCCTTGAACGCCACAGAACTGTTCGTTTGGACTTTGCAAGAGAGCACCAAACATGGGACATTCAAAGGTGGAAGAAAGTTTTATTCTCTGATGAGAAAAAATGTAACCTTGATGGTCCTGATGGTTTCCAACGTTACTGGCATGACAAGCAGATCCCACCTGAGATGTTTTCTACATGCCACAGTGGAGGGGGCGCCATAATGGTCTCGGGTGCTTTTTCCTTCAGTGGAACAATGGAGCTTCAGGAAGTGCAGGGGCGTCAAACGGCCGCTGGCTATGTCCAGATGTTGCAGAGAGCATTCCTCATGACTGAGGGCCCTCGTCTGTGTGGTAACGACTGGGTTTTTCAACAGGACAACGCTACAGTACACAATGCCCGCAGGACAAGGGACTTCTTCCAGGAGAATAACATCACTCTTTTGGCCCATCCTGCGTGTTCCCCTGATCTAAATCCAATTGAGAACCTTTGGGGATGAATGGCAAGGGAAGTTTACAAAAATGGACAACAGTTCCAGACAGTAGATGGCCTTCGTGCGGCCGTCTTCACCACTTGGAGAAATGTTCCCACTCTCCTCATGGAAACGCTTGCATCAAGCATGCCGAAACAAATTTTTGAAGTGATAAACAATAACGGCGGAGCTACTCATTACTGAGTTCATGTTTTGGATTTCTGTTTTGGGGGGGTTTATTTTTATTTTTTTGGAGGTGTGGTCTTAAACTTTTGATCAGCTGAAAAACAGTTTTTCATTAAATTGAATGCGGATCACCAGGACAGGTCCAGTAAAGCTGGAAGATTACAGGCCTCTGCTCCTTGTTCCTCCACACACCAAATCCAAGTAATATCAGCCACAGTTCACACCACGTTACATTACCGACGTAGGCAGTTGCCCCATGCTGTGGGTGGAACTTGGTGAAAGAGGCGACTGCCAAGCCCTGGCAAGCGCCAGATGTAATCTACGTTGTGCATGCTCGGGGACTGCACAGGATGAGGGCTGCTATAGAAACGGCACATCGCACCATGTGTGCTCAGCCAAAGGGAGGGAGGAGTAACCAGGTAGAAACCTCCACATACCTGCTCTTCTGGTGATTGAATGCATTTACACTTTCCATGTATACGACAATGAGATGCTTCTGGTTGTAGGAATACCCCTTTAAGGTGGACGTGTTCTGTTGCACTGGAAAAGATCTGCCCAACATCGTGTGATTTCTTAGAGTCTAAGTCAGGCCTCCTCCTTTAATTTTCCAGAAATCTGTGCCAGAGAAGACCCTGGAAAGTGACTGCACTTTAGCATCTAGACCGCTGACTGAAGTCCCCAGCAAGTCGGGTGAGCTGATTGATCTCTGGAGTTCCTTATTTAAAGAGGTAGACCCACCTCAATATATGGAATATCGCTAGGATATGCCATAAATGTCAGGTTTGAGTCCCACCTCTGTGACCTGCTTCTATCTCCAGAACAAGGTCCTCAAACTGAAGGAGGGCGCATGCGCGGCATGCTCTCCTCCATTATAAAAGTTTTAAAAATAGGCACTATTGGAAAGTGGTTGCAGCTGCTCCACTTCACTTCTGGGGCTGTTCTGAAGGCAGGAGGAGGTCCCACAGCTGGGAACCACTCGTATCTGACATTTATGACCTATCCTAACAATATGCCATAATAGTTGAGATGAGATGACCCCTTTAACGGGGTTTTCTATTCAGTGGAGATTGAGCTGCACTGCTCCAGCATGGCCTTCTTTGCTAGTGGTGCCGGCGACTGCTGCTGATGTGAGGTTAAAGGGGTTCTCCGGGAATTTGATATTGATGGCTTATCCTCAGGGTTGGTCACTAATATCAGATGCCCGATATCCCCCACCAATCAGCTGTTTGAGGAAGCCTCCTCGCAGCTTTCACTTGAATGGGACTGAACTGCGCCTAGGTCATCTGACGGAAGAATGTGATGTCACATGGTCTAGGAAGAAGCCTATGCGCTAACTGAGCACCGCGGCCTCTTCGAGCAGCTGATTGGCGGGGGTGCTTAGACTGTACCTCCGCCAATCTCCTATTGTTAACTTATGCTGAGGATACGGTATCGCTAAAAAAAATCCAGACAAGACGCGTGGCACCCCCTCGATCGGATATTGATGACCTACCCTTAGAACAGGCCATCAGTATCAGATCTGCAGGGGTCTGACTTCAGGATCCCCCACTGATCATCTGATTTGAAGGGGCTGTGGTGAGCATCATCAGGCACAGCGCCTTACATTTTGTAGTTGGCGTGTCTTGTACTGGGACTAAGTTGCAGTACCAGGCATAGCCACTACAAAATAAATAGCGCCGTGACCCCTTCAGTCAGCAGATTGGGGGTATTAGGAATCAGACCTCCACCAGTCTGATACTTACTGCCTATCAGTTTTAAAGTTCTGGAAAACTCCTTTAAGCAAGACTGATATGCCTGACATTGGGCGTCTTCACTATAGCGCTAAATGATCTTCGGGGAAGGTGGGACATCCCCACTCTCCTCCTTCCTCAGGGGCTTTATACGATTTCTGCTTTTCATGTTCTTATCACAGTGGAGGTGCTGACCGATGAAGCCCAAATGTTACCGGACACCTCCAGATCCCGTAAAAGGAAGGTGATGTTTGCAGGTGCAAGTCCTCCAGAACCTGAGCAGTCTCTGAAAACAGAAGATTCCTCTGGACTAGTCCTTAAACCTGCGCTGAAAAAGACTCCTAGACGAGATTTTCTCCATTTTCAGGTGAGTGACAAATGGATGCATTTTCACGTCCTTTTGAAAAAAAACGTCCATGGCACCAGTGGGGGCCGCCCTACAAGGTAATCCCATAATTAGCCTAAGTTAAAACTGATGAAAGCTCCTCTTTAAGGGAATCTGTGTTTTTCCAATTTGGCGTACAGGGTTCGGGTTATCTAAAAATTCCGCTATGGTCTGTGATGGCGGAATCCATAAAGGAATTGTTCGATATTCCATCTAGAAAAAGGATGGCATAGTGCTAGGGTATACCATCACTTATGGGGTCCCACCTCTGGGACGTCCATCAATCCTAAAGGCGGCCATACACCTTCAATAGCAGACAGCCATCTCTCCTGGCTTCCCCATACACATACTTGGCAGAACGTGCCTTGTATTCTATGGGGAGAGCGGAGAAAACTGAATTCAGAGAAAGAAAAAAAAAAATAATCTGGTCAAAACATACATTTCGCTTAATTCTTGACCCCCACAATATCAGTCATAGAATCGGGATCTCCCCACATAAATTACAGTGTTGGCCGTAGACTAATATGTATGTCCAGCTGAAGGCCTAGTTCACACTTCTGTGTTTGGTCAGTGATTTCCATCAGCGATTTTTCAGCCAAAACAAGGTGTGGTTCCAAAACACAGAACAAGTGCAGATCTTTCCATTCTGCCTTATCAACAGAGGCTCCATTACTGGTTTTAGTTTAAAGATCACTGATGGAAATCCCTGAAGTGTGGACTAGGCCTAAGGGCTCTTTCACACGAGCGGATGCCGTGCGGGTAATCTGCTGTGTGAAAGAGTGCCAAGCCCCGTTCTAAACAGCAGAGACATGGAGCAGTAACATGATTGATAATGCTCCGTGCCTCTCTGATCTTTTTACTACAAAATCCCAGTGAGATAAAGTTGTCACTGTGATTTTGTAGTAAAAAGATCACAGAGAGGCACGGAGCATTATCAATCATGTTACTGCTCCATGCCTCTGCTGTCCGGAGCGGGGCTTGGCTGTCATTCACGCAGCAGATTACCCGCACGGCATCCGCTCGTGTGAAAGAGCCCTAAGAATGCCTCCTTAGTTTTCCCTCCATAATGCTGCTCCCATCCACCATACTGTGGATTGACTTGCGTTGGTTCATGGTGAAGCTCCCTGCACAGCCGGAGGCCAGTGAGCCATGTATAATGGAAAACCAATGAAGGGACCCAGCGCTTGTATCCATGGCATGAGACCTTAGCATCTGTGTAGAAGTGCTGTCCTATCTGATAAAGGCAGAATACTTCAATGTGTTTCCTCCACAGCTCGGGTTCCCAGAGGAGGACGGAGATCTGTTTTCACTAGATGAAGAAGCAGATGATGGTGAGGAGCTCACACTTTTATCATTTTACACTTGGGTTGGTTAGACACCAAGGTTATATTATGCAGTAGAATAAAGAAGACTACGATCACCTGTTACCAGTGTGAACAAGTCCTCTTTTTGCCCCCTAAGGAGTGAGCCTATTAGGCCTTTCACACGAACGATACGGATTGGCTCCGGGTGCGTTCAGGGAAACTCGCACCATTTTGCAAGCAAGTTCAGTCAGTTTTGTCTGCGTTTGCGTTCAGTTTTTTTCCACGCGGGTGCAATGTATTTTGATGCGTGTGATAAAAACCTGAAAGTTTACAAACCTCTCTTAGCAACCATCAGTGAAAAACGCATCGCACCCGCACCTGCTTCCGGATGTAATGTGTTTTTCACTGAAGCCCTATTCACTTCTTTTTTATCAACTATGTTTAAGCCCTATTCACTTCTATGGGGCCAGGGCTGCGTGAAAAAACGCAGAATATTGAACATGCTGTGATATTCACACAACTGATGCGTGAAAAAAAAAACGCTCCTATACTCAGACCCATTGAAATGAACGGGTCAGGTTTCAGTGCGGGTGCTATGCGTTCACATCACGCATTGCACCCGCGCAAAAAAACTCGCTCGTGGGAAAGATGTCTTAGGCCTCTTGCACACGACCGTATGTATTTTGCGGTCCGCAAAAAATGGATCTGCAAAAAATACGGATGACATCCGTGTGCATTCCATATTTTGCAGAACAGAACAGCTGGCCCTTCAAAGAACAGTACTATCCTTGTCCGTAATGCCGACAATAATAGGACATGTTCTATTTTTTTGCGGAATGGAAATACGGTAAGGGAATGCACATGGAGTAACTTCCGTATTTTTGTGGACCCATTGAAGTGAATGGATACGGACAGAAAATACGTTCGCGTGCAAGAGGCCTCAGTGTTTAAGGGGTTCTCCGGGAATGAGTTTTGTGAGTGCCCACAGTAGGGATCGACTGGTTTATCAGAAGTACCGTTATTAAGGATTTTGCACATTATCGGCATCTAACCTTGCCGATGATGCTTATAAAGCGAATACTAGTGAGCGCTTATGGAAGCATTCACTAGTATGCATCGGGAGTGGGGAAGAAGCTCAGCACGCGCTTCCGATACCACCCCCCCCGGTCTTCTTTAATGGGGCCCACGCTGCGCTGCGCTGTCCTGACCCCGTACAGTGTCAGGATGTAGTGTGTGCAGGTGACAGTGCAGCCCGGGCCGAAGAACACAGGGGAGCAAGACACCGGACCTAGAGATGGATTTTATTTTATTCATCTGAGGTCTGATGGGGGATAAATAAAGTCAGTGAGAAGGGGGAATGGTGTGGAAATTGGCACTAGTATATTATAAATGTAAATTATAAGTTGACTACCAACTAAGGGCTTTATTAATTTATAATTTACCGTACATTTATAATATACTAGTGCCGAATGCAAATTTCCACCACCTCGGTGACTACCAACTAATATAATATAATTTGTGGTCGTGGCTAAAAGTTGGACTCGGACAGGCGTGTCCGTCTCGACATCTAACCGGCTGAGTTGTGCCTGGAGCCGGGTACGAGAGCAGCCTATAAGGGGGCAAAAAGGAAACAAGGTAGTTAATACAAGGACTTTATTGAATCACAATACCAGAGAATGAAAAGCTTGCAAAATTTCTATCTGTGGGTTTGGTATGTACCTGACGAGCGCCAGCGTCCCATTCTCCGGATGACATGAGCAGCCACCTGTGTTAAAATTATTCCAGATTTGGCTCCTTCCCAGGTAGATGATGGGCCGGCTGAGCTTGTCGGTAGAAGGGGTGGGCTGCTGGGTCCCAGGAGAGCCCGGTCCTGCACGGTGTGGGCGGTATTTGGGCACCACTCAGAGGTATGAAAAATGGACTGGCACATCGCGCAGGTGGGTTCCCTGAGCCCTGCGAAGTGACGGCAGAATAGTTCTGTATCAATGCTAGCCCAGCTGGTGACATACTGAAACTGAGCCAAAGCTGCTGCTGCTTTTGCCGAGATACAACGATGGTAATCGTAGAAGGCCGAACCTCCATACTTGTGACCCAGGTCGGTGACCAGGTACAAGTAGTTGTCCAGCTCTTCCCTTCTGTCCGGTTTTGCGGTGAAGACAATGTCCGTAAAGAGGCTGAACGCCAGGACAAACTCCGGAATGGATAACTTGCGGTTAAGCCGAGAGTCCTTGGCCCTGAGGACCACGGACACATCCCCACAATTGATCACCCTGTTTTCGGGTACATCTTGGGCGGCAATGAGAACCGACACAAGATTAACGTCTTTCCCTGCCAGAATGTCTCTTTTGAGATTTTCTGGGATAAAATGCGAGGGGGCCACTTGGGGAATAGGCCTGGGTGTACCTGGCGTCAGATAAACCGAAGTGGAGAGGGTGGCCAGTGGGGCGGGTGCCACGGAGGCCCGGGACTCCAGTTCCGATTCTCTTGCTCGGAAGTCAGCCACAGAGTCGACCAGTGTGTTCAAGGTGGACTGTAGCTGCACCAGCGAGAGCTGGATAGATTATGTGCCGGGCTGAACCCCAGAAGGATTGGGGCTGGTCATGAGGAGCTTATATAGTTCTGCCTTTCTGGCGAAGGCTGGGTGCGGGATGCCCCTCCTGTTAAGCTCCGCGAGTAACTTTTAGAATGCTCCAACTCCTTAGTGACGAGAGGCTGTCAGAGAGGCTGTCATCTATGTGGAAACATAATTCACGTGACAAACAAACAAAAAAAAAACGGAAAGGGTGATGGAGTAAAGGACCGAGAAGGTGTGAGGACGAAGATATAAACGTACCCGAATACAGAACACCGTAACAAGGACTAGCAGGAAATTCGACCTGCCCGGATAGATGAAGAATCTGATTAACCGAGAAACATTGACCCGTTGGGCTCGCCTAGGATGTCAGTGAGCACTTACCTGGACAGGACTGACTGGAACCTGGGAAAAGGCTAGAACCTGAAAGAAAAAAGGGGACAGGCGAAAACTTGAGAGTGCAGAACGAGGGATGACCCCAGACCTGTTGAGCCAGGCGAACTGGCCAGGATGGGATGCACCCCTGGAGTCAAAAGATCTGAGCGTATCAGATTGGCTATTGACAGAAGAAGGCCACCTGAGCGTACCAGGTAGGAGGGAGAGATGGCGCATTGCCATGTGACGAGACAGAAGCTGCGCGTAGCAGCGGAGGGCGGAAGACATTACATAACGGACCTGTGAGCCAGGTGGACAAAGAGCGTGGAAGAAACCTGAGGACCAGGTGGAAGAGTGGCCCCGTAGGCTGTGCTAGACCAGACAGCAGGACTGCCAGCTGGTGGAAAGGTGCGAGGAGACCCACGTACCAATTGAAGGTGAGTAGGCAAGGAGGACCTGGGCGTACCAGGAACGAACTGTGCCCTGGGCGAACCAGGGGACGACAATGAGACAAAACAAGACAAGCGACCGTGCCCAGTGAACAATCAGGGGCCTAGGAAGTGGCTAAGGACAACAGTGACCTGGGCGTACCAGGCAGACTATGACAGGCCTGGGCGTGACCAGGTGGAGAAAAGGCGTAGAAAGAGTGCCTGGGCGATCCCGGCAAGAGGGAGACGACCTGAGCGTATCAGGGATGTGGGTCATTTAAATTTTTAATTTCTTTTTTTTTTAAAAACCAACCCACACGAGCTAAAATATATTGCAGCTGCTATTGCTCCTAGGAGCATGCTAGCATGTACCTTCCGCACCCTACCTGGGATGTCAGCAGGCAGGACCGCAGGGTGGATAAATGTAATGGCATGTCCAAAGCCGCCCCCTGCTGACCAGATATGCGCAGCAGGCGCCTGAAAGCGGCTACCTGGAACCCAGCGCGACATGACCCCCGAAGGAAGCCGCAAGTCCCACCAGCCACCGCGAGAAGTACGGCGGGCACTAGATGTGGCGTGCGGGACCCGAGCCCCCCCGCATGCCCCGCACAATTCCAGGTCTGGTGCATGGGCTGCTGGAAGATGCTCCAAATTTATGAAAAAGTCCCCGTGCCTTACGAAATTAGGCAAATTTTGTCCAGATAGACTTAAGACTAAGCAAACGCAATGTAACAGCAGCCTGTAAACATAGAATATACGGACTAATACTGTATTCATGCACGTGACATATGTATTTTCTGATCTGCAAAATGAGGATCCTCAAAATACAGATGACATCCTTGTTGTGTGGTTTGTTTTTTTGGGTTTTATTGTGGCCCCATTGACTTCATGGGTCGGACAAGAATAGGACATGTTCTGTCTATTGCAGGAAGTGCATGGATTATGTGCTTTCTGCATCTGTATGTCCGTTCCTCAAAAAGATAGAAATGTATTTTTAAAAGGGGTTGTCTCACTTCAGCAAACTTACATTTATCATGTAGAGAAAGTGAATACAAGGCACTTACTAATGTACTGTTATCACATTGCCTCCTTTCGCTGGATTCCTATTTCCATCACATTATACACTGCTCATTTCCATAGTTATGACCACCCTGCAATCCATCAGTGGTGGACGTTCTTTCACACTAGCCTACAGTATGTGAGCTCCCACCAGAGAGGCTGGCACTTGTTCCTATCGTGTGCAAGCACGACCACCACTGATGAATTGCAGGGTGGTCGTAACCATGGAAATGAATAGTGTGTAATGGAATAGAAAATGAATCCAGCCAGTAAAGGAGGCAATATGGATGATAACAATACATTAGTAAGTGCTTTGTATTAACTTTCTCTACATAATAAATGCCACTAGCTGAAGCGAGACATCCCTTTAAGCTCAAAACTGTACCGTAGAAGGCACATGACTAGTATCCGTGTTTTGTGGACAGCAAAATGGATACAGTTATGTGCATGAGGCCTAAAATGAATAGGGCACTCTGCAAAAATATATATATTGTTTAAAATTTCTGCCTAAAAAACAACAGGAAGGTAACCTCCGTCTGGGTGGGCACCTAGTGATGCCTCTGTGCCATCCGGCCTCTTGTTTCAGCGTAAGCAGAATTGCTGGGAAAAGTGATGTTTAATATATGCAAACGAGCCTCTCGGGGGGAATGGGGGCCTTCCCTTTACTCCTAGAGGCTCTGCCGTCTCTCAAACTGCTGCGCCCTCTGCACTTTGACAGGACACACATTTCCACTCCCTGGTCGTCAATCAAAGTGGAGGGGACGCAGCATCTTCAGAGAGGGCAGAGACTCTAGGTGTAATGACAACTCCCCTATTGCTCCTAGAGGCTCATTTGCATATATCGAAACAATATTTTTCTCAGTAATGCGGGCACATATGAACATGGGACCAACACAGATGCCTTCAGCTGCCAAGTGCACATGTAACAGGTCAGCCAGTGTCATAGGTACAAAACTGCTGACAGATTGCCTTTAAGTTTTATAAATTTGGGAATAAAAAGAGCTCCAACATTATTCTTTTTGCCTTTGTTAACAGAGTTGTTCAGCGGTATTATGTGTGTGTGATTTCAGCTCTGAAGCCTGCAGAGTAGTGAATGTGGTTCTAGTGTAAAATACTGTACAAGCTGTAACTCTGCATCAGGAGAAATGCGGTTTAGAGTTACTCCGTGATTAATATAAAATTTATTTTTTACAGAGATTAATAATAAACCTGTAGATTCAGTGAAGATGAAGAAGAGGGTGACCTTTGGAAGGGAGCTGAGCCCTGAGATTTTTGACAAAACCCTCCCGGCTAACACGCCTATACGTCGAGGCAGTACACCATATAATTACCATAAATTTGATGCCACTCCATCTGCGGAACAATCCTTCTGCCAGAGCCCATCTGCCTGTGCGCCAGTGCCACAACCGGACTTTGACGAGGTGGGTGTGCGGGGAGAGACGGCTGTGCCCGCGCTGTCTGGTGTTGCTATATCATGCGTTGTGTTCATAAAGCTCCAGACAAGGCTGTGTTTAGAGAGGACCGTTCTCCGGACGTGTCTTTTATCAATGCCTACATAAAGACACGAGTCTAAATGGCGTAAATATAAAAACCTCTTTATGACCTGATTAAATATAACATAACTTCTTATTATCAGAGATAAAAAGTACTGTTCCCCTGAGGGACGGTATGGCACTACAATAGTATTCTATAACTAGAAAAGCTACAATTTCTGGGGAAATTGTGCGAAGTGTTCTTGCCTCCAGCAGTAGTCTACAACTGGAGTGGGCAGAGTAACGGGTTGGAGTGGGCAGAGTAACTGGTTGGAGTGGGCAGAGTAACTGGTTGGAGTGGGCAGAGTAACTGGTTGGAGTGGGCAGAGTAACTGGTTGGAGTGGGCAGAGTAACTGGTTGGAGTGGGCAGAGTAACTGGTTGGAGTGGGTAAAGATAGTAAACATTACACTAACCATTTGATTGTTCAAATTTAAAAAGTGCACATGGCAAGCTTGACAGAGTGAGAAATGCATTTCCACTTTTATTTATTTATATAGCACATTGAATTGCAATGTTGTTGCCCAAAGTGCTTCACAGTTACGTTAAAATATACATTTATAAAAACATTAGCAGCCGATTTGTGTAGGTGGGCTTGAAAATGAGGGAGTGGTGACAGTTTAGAAATCATGTCCTGACTTTTCAGCTCACACTCGAGCTTTTGTCACTGCTGGATGCTCACACACCTGGGTTCCTATGGAAACTCACTCTACAGCAAGGGCAGAGAAGAGCGGTTAAAAACTGCTCCAACTTGCTCACTTCACTGGCGGTTGTTCAAATGGTTGTAGTTTAAAAATAATCCTACAGCGAAGAGCTTTTATATTGTGAGAATCACAAGTCCCAGACCTGCATTTTGAAGCATAGTTTGTCTCTGAAATATTAAAAATGAAGGTCAGTCGCGGTTTAGAAATTGCCCTTCAAATTTGTGGTGGCCAGAGTATAGTTTCAATGAATGTCAATGGGCGGCGTGAGTTGCAAACAAATAGTTTTTACAATATGACCATCAGGACTAGGGCTTAGCGGCAGCAGGGATAGCTGAACGTTTGGATATAAGATTTGTGTAGGTGGCCTTGAAAATGAGGGAGTGGTGGCAGATTAGACATGTCCTGATTTCTCAGCTCCCACTTTAGTTTTGAACATTCCGCCATTCATTTCTATGGGACCAATTTCGCCACAAAAAATGCTGATATTTCGTGAACCACTCCGCGAAACGCTCCACAAAGTAATGGCACACATCGGGAACAATGCGCACGTTTCGGTATATTACTGTCTAGGTAGTGTGAAAACTGTGGGAGGAGTCAGGGTGGTAAATTTGGTATGTATTTAAATACACACACTTTCACACGCCCCCAGAGGAATGCTTCACCAAAATGTGCAGTTCTCCTGAGGGTCTTCATAACATGATGGGTATGTAGCCTCGGTTTGTGGTTTATGAGTTGCACTGTGCTATCTGGGTGGGAGCCCCTCTCCCTTTGCATTAGATTCCTGTCCCGCCACGTGCACTTTACTAATAGGTACTGAGTATTTATGATGTACGGGGTGTGTCTAGTGTAGGGACTTCCCTGGTTACAATATTTATAGAATACTATTGTAGTGCCACACTATCCCTCGGAACTGTAGTTTTTATCTCTGATCAAGTTATGCTATATTTATATTTAAGCCATTTAGACTCTAGTGTCTAGTGTAGGTATTGATATTGGTGTAGAGTTGGCTTGTAAGAGGGGGTTTTGTTTGAACCTTTTGTGTCTCTTTTATAGTAAACTCTTTTATATTCCCCATGAATAACCATTCTGGAGCATCTTTTTATTGGAACTGTGTGTTGTGGTGTGCCTGTGTTATTCCTCCAGGAAGTGTATGACTTTATTGTGCTCTCATCTAGGAGGAGACCCTTCAGCCTGTCTCTTTGTGCTTTGATGCTGCCTCGGACAGCGACTCTCCAGTATCCCCCGCTTTGCCAGGTATGTGTGGCTGATGGGTTAAACCTATTGTTTTGACTCTATCATCCTAAAATCCTGCAGTTTTTACACTGACTGCTAAACCTAATAGTAGGCTGACACTTCTATTCTGTGGAGATTGCTTCTAGGCAGTCATCGCATCTTATCACAGGCAGGATTTGAAGAAAAAAAAAAAAAAATCTCACGATTCGATGCGATTACGATTATCAAGTCCACGATTCGATTCGATTCGGCGATGCATCACGATGCATCAAGATTATTACCCAAGTCCCCTTGTTTTTCAATTTTACATCAAAAAATTAATTCAATCAGTCAGAAATTGCACAAAAATATTTATTTGTATCTGCTATTTAAACAAATCATACCAAGTTCCCTGCATATCATATAGCAAAGTCTGAATGAACAAAACAGTGCAGCAGACAACAGTATTTATTTAAAACAGTACTGTCAGTGTCTCTGTAACATTAAACTGTTGTGCTGGCCTGGCTGGTGCAGTTAGTTTATAAGTTTTACAATAGTTTTACCATATAATATATATTATATATTATATAATATTAAACAGTACCTACAAAAAAAGGAGCACTTCAGTTCCTGACTGTAAAACATCACAGTGAGTCAGTGACTGTGTTATAGGTTCACTCACTGTGATGTTTGCCAGTCAGGAACTGTCTGTCACACAGTGTGTTCAAGTTGTCTGTGTTGCAGAACTTCCTGGTTCACCGTGATTGTTTTGGCAGCAGGAGCGCACCACCACCAGCACCACCACCAGCACCACCACCAGCACCAGATGGGTAGTACGTCTAGATCAGTGCTATAAGCTCTCAGAGTTGTCACTTTACAGAAAACGTTACCTGCACTGAGCACTCAGCAAGCACTCTACCACGATACATCAACTGAAGCCAAGCCATGCCACCATTAGAGGAAGCTGGAAAATCCTTGACAGAATACATTTTCAACTGAATCTGAAAACCTTGGACAAATCTTTATGGGATCACAAACACACACCACAGAATACCAGAAAAAAAATAAACACACATCCTCCTCACTGAATCATAATGGTAAAGGGCAGGCCACAGGACGGGCAATGTGGCACAGCCACCAT
Source organism: Bufo bufo (assembly GCF_905171765.1). Lineage (NCBI taxonomy): Eukaryota > Metazoa > Chordata > Amphibia > Anura > Bufonidae > Bufo > Bufo bufo. Next base: position 780,180,765 of record NC_053389.1, on the reverse strand, counting down.
AGTCAGACATGATGTCAGAGAAGGTCGGTGTGTGTTTTTTTGGTTTGTGTGAATGTGTATTTGTGTGATCCAATAAAGATTTACTCCAGGTTTTAAGTTTCAATTTATTCTTTCAAGGATTTGCCTTCCTCTGGTGGCTTGGCGGGCGTCAGTTGTCTGGAATAAAATACAGAATTCTTTTGGTTGAAGGTTAAACCCCTAAACAGAGTCAGAAATTCACAGAGCATGACAGACACATTGGGAAAACACCAAAAAACACGTCAGTGTAAAAATACAAAATGGATCGGACGGACAGTCGCATAATAGAAAACCATTCTCCATCTCCTCTCCACTCCAGTGCTGCTAAAAGCTAGAATAATATCATATATTCTGATTAATCAGAATAATCAGGGGAGGGAAAGGGAAAAGGGGAGGGGAAGGGAAAGGGGAAGGGGGAAAAGGGGAGGGGAAGGGAAGGGAAAAGGGGAGTCTGGCAGGGGAGACAGAGAAATAAAAAATTTCAGTGGCAGAGACAATGCTATAAACAAAATCTATAAAATTAAAAACACTGCTCAGCATTTGGGAACATGTAGATTTTTCTGTAAGAACACCAATTGATCTACATGGTCTGGTTTGAGGGCGCTTCTTTTTGCAGTTACCACATCTCCTGCAGTGGAGAAAACCCGCTCTGCAGACACGCTTGTACCTGGGATACACAAGTATTGCTTTGACAGCCGAGAAAGGAGGGGAAATATGACCTCATGCTCACGCCACCAGTTCAAAGGGTCCTCAGTGAGAGGCAGAGGTGGGGCTTTACAGTAGTTTTCCATTTCCTCTTCAGCCTTGGCATAGGGGGTCTTTTTGGGTTCTATTGTACCTTCAGTGTCAGTGAAAGACTGTCCCAGCAAACTCACGAGCAGCGATCTGGCCTTTTTGGGAGGAGATGGTGGAGAATGGTTGTCTTCGATGGGTGAACTGTCCTCTTCTTCCAGAGTTTGTTTTCTTCTAGGCACTTGATGATCCTCTTGTGTCCTCTCACTCTCATCTGATGTAATCTGTGTTTGAACAAAAAAACGGAAAAAAAACAATAAGTAAAAACACAAATGTCAATGCCTTTGATTCTGATGGGGTGATGAAAAAGCACAGGAAACGGACAGTACAGTTCCCGCACCGCATCAGATTCAGAAGCGTGGTAGTGCTTGTGCTACTGTCGTTTCAAGAAGAAACATGATGGAATTCTTCAAATTAATTTAATTACCTCCAAGGATGCAGCTTCCTCAGTGACTCCTTTAAATATCTCCAATCTTTCTTCATCTGTGAGGATGAAAGGCAGTCCCTTAAAGCGAGGATCCAGTGCAGAGGCTGTATGAAGGATCTTCTTCTCGGCCTCACTGCTGTACCTCTTCTGGAGATCTGTTCTAATAGAATTCTTGATCTCATGGATCATGGGTGTGTCTCCCATCGTGTCTGTCATGCTCTGGAGAAGTTGTGCATTTATAGGGGCAATGAGAGAAACTGTTGGATTGCGCTCTTCTGACATCAGCATGGTTGCATCCTTCATTGGCTTTAATGCACTCACGGCGTCCTCTGCATTTGACACATCTGTTTCGTTTAGAGTGCAGAGATCGGACTCTCCTCTTCTGACTTCTGGAGACAGCAAGGTGGCACAGACTGCAGGTTGTTGTTCCAAGAACCTCTCGACCATGTCGTATGCACTGTTCCATCTTGTTGCCACATCAGTTATCAGCTTATGATTCTTCAGGCCAAGACATTTCTGTTTCTCTTTTAGACAGTGGCTTGCTCTAGTGCTGCGGTGAAAGAATGTGGATATCCGACGTACTCTGCCAAGAAGCCTAGAGAGAGTGGCCACTTTCAACGCTCGCTGGGATGCAAGATTCAGTGTATGGGCGAAGCATTTCACATGGGGGAATTTTCCAACTTGAGCTGCAACTATCATGTTTGACGCGTTGTCGGTCACAAGCACTACAGATTTATCGGACAGCTGCCATTCTTCCACAACATGAGAAAGTAGCTCTGCCAGATGAGCACCCGTGTGAGACTCATAAATGGCTCTTGTTTGCAGTACATGCGACAAAATCTGCCAGTCCTTACTAACGTAATGTGCTGTTATTGTAACATAAGACTCTGTCGTGACTGAAGTCCAGGAATCACACGTTATTGCGACTCGACTTGCTTGGCTCATTGATGCAATTATCTTGGCTTTGGTTTCGTGGTAGAGTGCAGGTATGACGTTTTCTGTAAAGTGACTTCGTGACGGGATCTTGTAACGCGGCTCTATCGTCTTCAAAAGGTAGCGAAACCCACTGTTTTCCACAACAGAGTAAGGGCGCAGGTCCTTCGCTATGAAAGCTGCCACAGCTTTTGTTATTCTCTTTACCTTTTCAGAGTTGGGCGGCAAAGTTGACTGTAACATTGCATCAATTCTTGGCTGATCTGGGTTCATTTCCTTGGTGGTGGTGGTGGTAGGTTTTAGCATTTCTGGGTGAAAACGGCTGACGTGGTTTCTCAGATTAGTAGTATTCCCTAGATATTTAATTTTTGTGTGACAGATTTTACACACAGCGTATGACTTGTCCAATTCGTGCTTCCTACTTTTTTCATAAAAGCCAAAATGTTCCCAGATGTTTGCTTTTAAAAAGCTAGGTGCATTTTTTATCTCTCGTTCCTTTTGTTCTACTTCTGCCATTTTTATTTACTAGCAAATGCAATGCATGCCAGGCATCTATGTAAATTTGTGAGTAGGGATGACACAAGTCTTGAATTTGAGTGACTAAGCCTAAAGCCTGCCACGAGATCAACAGAAAAAGTAACACTGCTGGCTGCTGGTGGTGGTCGGGTGGAGCGATTCTCCTCCTGCCTGTGGTGGACTGGACTGAGCCTGAGGAGTGAGGAAAAACGGACAGGTGGTGACTGAGGTGACACAATTTTTTTTTTTAGGTACGGTAATAAGTTAATAACAGCTGCGCCTGCAGTCTCTGTGAGTGGTGTATCTGTGTGATGGTCACCTACCTGTCACAACAAGGTGGCAGAGTCTGGCTGGCACGTGGCATCTGCGCAGGCGCAGGGGCGTAGCTAGAAATGACTGGGCCCCATAGCAAAAAAAATTTATGGGCCCCCCGGTGGTGACCTCTATGAACCTTGTAAAGAAACCAAGACAATGGGGACACGGGACATAGCTTTCTGTAGCAGTTACATCTGACTCCGGTCCCCGAGGGGCCCAAAGGCTCCAGCATTATAAATGGCACATGGTAGGCGGCGGTAGAGAGTTTACATTGGTGCTCGAGGCTGTGCTTAATGCTACTTTCACACTTGCGTCAGAGGATTCCGGCAATCTGGACGCAAACGGATGCATTTGTCAGGCGGATCCGTCTGACAAATGCATTGAAATACCGGATCTGTCTCTCCGGTGTCATCTGGAAAAACGGATCCGGTGTTTATTTTTTTCACAGATTTAAAGGTCTGCGCAGATCGGAAGAACGGATCCGTCAATGCAGCAATTTTAATGCCGGATCTGGCACTAATACATTTCAATATAAGTTTAAAGCTGGATCCGGCAAGTGTTCAGGATTTTTGGCAGGAGAGAAAACTGTAGCATGCTGCGGTATTCTCTCCGGTCAAAAAACGTAAGAGGGACTGAACTGATGCCTCCTGAACGGATTGCTCTCCATTCAGAATGCATTAGGATAAAACTGGTCAGTTCTTTTCCGGTATTGAGCTCCTAGGACGGAACTCTATGCCGGAAAAGAAAAACGCAAGTGTGAAAGAACCTGAGAGACCATCAGTATGTTAGTCCTGGAGGTTTCAGGTTGATAGATCCTGTGTATGCTACATTGTATCCACAATAACCATCCTCTCAGTAGGGACTGATACACGTGTGAAGGGGCTCTGATGGTGCAGGATCAGTAACTGTCAGTAAATCTGACACCCCAGCAGTTTCAGATTCCTGCCCTTAGCTGAGAGTTGTCAGTGTGGATCACCTCCTGCTGGGAGCAATCTCCAATACTGTGAGATAAATGTAGACATTCCCAGACTGGCCACTAGTGGCCGCTGTTTGACCGCCTTTCATAGACCCGGAACCTAAAGTTCCGTCCACTGTAGTAGACGGAGGGGAAGAATAAGAAGAGACACAACCGAAAAAAATAAAGAAGAAACATGGCGCGGGCGGCAAAGGTATGAGAAGCGGCAATATGAGCTGTGTAGGTGGCAGGCGGTAGGTGGGTGTATATGCTGTGTAGGTGGCAGGCGCTTTGGAGGTAGATATTACATACTCATAGGTGACAGAACTTACCTCGCCGCCAGCCACCGCACGTCCGCACTGCCGCCTGCTTCTGAGTGTCTGACTGGGAGCCGGAGATGCGCAGAAACCACGCCTCCGGCTCCTCCTCACTCAGTCAGACCTGGCTCACTCAATGTTGTGGCCACCCCCTCTGACACGTCAGCGGGAGGCGGGAAAGAAGGCGCCCAAAAACTTTTTTCCGACTCGGCTGCACGGCGGACGCGACGCTGACGTCATCAACATGCATCGATTATTTAAAGCAACCGCATCGATGCAGAATCGCCGGGGGTCGAATCGCGATGCATCGATTATATTCAACAGCCCTACTATGAAGGCATCAAAACTATGAATTAACACATGTGGAATTATATACATAACAAACAAGTGTGAAACAACTGAAAATATGTCATATTCTAGGTTCTTCAAAGTAGCCACCTTTTGCTTTGATTACTGCTTTGCACACTCTTGGCATTCTCTTGATGAGCTTCAAGAGGTAGTCCCCTGAAATGGTTTTCACTTCACAGGTGTGCCCTGTCAGGTTTAATAAGTGGGATTTCTTGCCTTATAAATGGGGTTGGGACCATCAGTTGCGTTGAGGAGAAGTCAGGTGGATACACAGCTGATAGTCCTACTGAATAGACTGTTAGCTGCTTTTTTTCTTGCCATAATACAAATTCTAACAGTCTATTCAGTAGGACTATCAGCTGTGTATCCACCTGACTTCTCCTCAACGCAACTGATGGTCCCAACCCCATTTATAAGGCAAGAAATCCCACTTATTAAACATGACAGGGCACACCTGTGAGGTGAAAAGCATTTCAGGGGACTACCTCTTGAAGCTCATGAAGAGAATGCCAAGAGTGTGCAAAGCAGTAATCAAAGCAAAAGGTGGCTACTTTGAAGAACCTAGAATATGACATATTTTCAGTTGTTTCACACTTGTTTGTTATGTATATAATTCCACATGTGTGGATGCCATAGTTTTGATGCCTTCATAGTGATGAAAATAAAGAAGACTCTTTGAATGAGAAGGTGTGTCTAAACTTTTGGTCTGTACTGTATATATTTATTTATTTAATATATTAAAATAACCACAGGCTCCACCGTTCACAATAGGTGATGTTCACAACTTAGGTGCTCCCCCCACTACAGAGAGACCTCTACACAGGTCACAGAGCATGCCCACAACTCTCTGAAGTCGTAAACATCTCTCGTCCGCAGGGTACTAGAGTCCATGTGGCTGCTGTAAAACCAATGGTATTAACAGGTGTTCAGGCAAGATGGCATAGGAAGTAATCTGCAATGATAATAAAGAAACAGATTAGAATATCTGGTTTACAGATACATTCCCTATAATGGAGACTGGACACGGACTGACCATTTGTGGTTTTTCCCCCAGAGCACAGAGCGGAGTGTGATCCTCATGAGGTCAGTGCGGCTGCAGATATTATAAATGGTAAGAGTTGTCTTCCTGCATTATTGGACATGTGTTTTTAAATCGGATCGTTTTTATTAGTTTCCAATACGTATTACACAGAATAACATCATACATTAAAGTTACATCAAGAAGTTAGTCTCAACATATCAATGTACATGTATACCTACATATGTGTTTATAACCTGTAATACCTTCCCCATTCCGGTATCAGCTGCACCTTTACCCCGTACTATTATTCGATCGCACAAACTCCTGCCACGGCTCCCATAACTTCTCATATTTGATGGGACATCCTCTTTTTCTGGAAGACGGCCTTTTCGTATACAAGCATGTTATTAATCCCTGAGAGTCGGCGGGTCAGCCTGCATCCAGTGTAGAGCTATCCACTTCCTAGCCACATATAACAAGCGACCGATAGCCTGGAAACTGTCACAGGGATTTTGTGCATAGAGCTGAGGACATGGGTTCCCAGATGGCTGCTAGCACATCCGCAATACCCAGTCCCCATAGCTCTGTGTGCTTTTATTGTGTATAAAAACCGATTTGATACATATGCAAATTACCCTGAGATGAGTCAGAGCTTGAAATATGACTTCTCTGGTCACACAAGTAAGATATGATTTTTATATATTTTTTTTAAATGTTAATCTATGTTTCAAATCTGTTTTTTTTACACAATAAAAGCACACAGAGCTATGGGGACTGAGTATTGCGGATGTGCTTGTGGCCGTCAAGCAAACCATGTCCTCATCTCTATACCCCAAATCCTGATGACAGGTTCCCTTTGAAGCATGTTTTCTGTTCCCAACTCTGACACACAACCCAAAATGCACACCTTGGGATCCTGTGGTATACGTACTGTGAAAGCTTTCTGTACCTCATCCCAGAATACAGTTATTGCCGGACATTGCCATGTGTGATTCCATAGAACACCAAGGACATTTAGCATCTGATCCGAAGCCTGTCCGATGTAAGAATACGGTGTCTTGTACACTCTCTATGGTTAATAAATCATTGCGAGAGCTTTCCGCTTTCACTCAAGGAGGACAAAGGTACCGCTTCTAGTATATCAGACTAGGGATCAACCGATTATCTGTTTTACGGATATTATTGGCAGATATTCAGGATTTTCAATGTTATCGGCATCTATTTTGCCGATAACGAATCGGGAACAAGGATCACGCTGCTGTCGGCGCGATCAGTGTTCCCTCAGCAGCATAGGGGAGAAGGAAGCAGTGCCTCCCTCCCATCCTGTGCCGCTGCCACCAATAAGAGGAGGGGAGGGTGCACCACCAATGATGTTAACTCACTCATTCATATACAGGAGGCGGGAGCTGACTGCAGAATCGCATAGCCGGCTCCCGACCTCTGACAGGTACCTGCGATCTGCGGTAGTTAACCCCTCAGGTGCTGCACCTGAGGGGTTAACTGCTGCAGATTACAGCTACTGCTCATAGAGGTCAGGTGCGGCTATATGATTCTGCAGCCAGCTCCCGCCTCCTGTATATGAATTAATGGGCGAGTTATCTTCATTGGTGGCGCAGTGCACCCAACCCAACCCCAGTATTAATCATTGGTGGTGCAGTGGCAGCTTCTGATCGGAGCCCCAGCAGTGTAATCGCGGGGCTCCGATCGGTTACCATGGCAGCCAGGATGCTACTGAAGCACTGGCTGCCATAGTCTGCTCCCTGCTGCTGTGTGTACTATGCACAGGGCAGCAGGGAGAGTGTGAAGTCCTATTCACCATAATAGAGCTCTCAGGGTGCATAGGACAAGGGTTCTATTCCCTAAGGGGGCTAAAAGTTAGTAAAAAACTAAACAAAAAAACCTAAATGTTAACAATAAACATGTTCATTATCAGCAGATTTTTGTGTATGTAGAAATTTTGTTTTTTTCAAAAATGAAAATGCATAGAATATCGGTATAAACTATCGGCCTGAAAGTTCAGATTATATCGGTATCGGCTCTAAAAAAAAATCAATATTGGTCGATCCCTGTATCAGACCATTGATCCTTGCACCCACATCCTGTTCCCATTTATGCATCCTGGTCAATGGATGTGACTCTAGGTATCAAGCAACGACCGGTATACCATGGAGATCATCCCTGGAACTATAAGATGTAACGCTGTCCCGCTGTGACACCACGGTACCATTCTTGATCATAGTGTTGTATGTCGCATTTGCAGGTATTGATAGAAACAACGTCTAGGAATGCCATAAACTTCCTGAAAGCTAGTGAAGGATCTAAACACTCCGACCTCTAGGAAGTGTTCCCTTCTTTTCACTCCTCTCTCCTTCCGTTCGTCAAACCCTGTCAGAGAACCGAATTCACTCAAGACTGGGTTGCGCCATATTGGGGCTTGAAGCATTGCGTTTCGTGACCAGCAAGATGTTGAGGGTATTTTCTCTGCCGCAAGTTCCTTGAAAGGGGGGTATTTTACCAATGTAGAGTGAATGCATTCATACTGGGATGTGCCTTCATATTATAACTGATGAGTCACCCATGAAGCCAAGACTGAAGGGGCCGTATAGCGATTGTACTGATGCAGTGCTGTTCTGTTATGGGACCCAAACGCAGTAAGCTCCCTCCACCCCCCGGAGTTTGGGCTGTCTCTGTGCAAACCCATGGATGCGATGACGTCGTGGTCCCCCAACCGTAACAACTGTATTGGCGAATTGTGATGGCACCTGTGTTCAGTCATAGCCACCTTCATGTCTCTCGCTGGATACAGAGATCTGTGATACGTCAGTACAAATGAGTTCTTTGTCTTCGTAGAATCTTTTATTGCCTCACCAGAAGTCTCTCCTGCTGCAACAACCAGACAGACTCGCTCCAGGCAGAAGGTAAGAGTTTATCTGATGGTACTCTTCTATGCCCTCACCTCTGGGTACACCAGGTCTACATGTACCAGCTTTGAGAACTGCCCTGTAATGTATTATTACTGGGTTTGGCCAGGTTCAGAGTTGATCCCAGACATATCCCCATTTTCACCCATGCTGCCACTCTGATATGAGCTTCCCTGAATCGTGCAGGGTAAAGGCTTTTTATGGAGATCTGGTGACGTACCGGGCTCTCCATAGGGACTGGTAAGCAGAGGCTTCCGCCCAGCAGTGAGCCCGGTGACTAATGGGTGGGCTTTAGCGCGGTTAGGGCCCGCCGATGACATCACCAGGAACACTGCTAGGTGGAAGCCTCCGCCTAGCAGTGTAAAAATATAAACCGTCTTTGTACTGCACGATACAGGGCAAGGGGGAGCATCAGAGCATGAAATGCTCCAATTCTCATATCAGAGGGCCTGCCCGGATGAAAATGGGGATATGTCCAGGTTCAGCTCTGAATCTGGCGAACCCCTTTAAATGTGCATATTTTGCTTTGAGCCATCCATCAGGGGTGTATGTCAGGAAACTTTCCTGATGTGTACCTCTGACAGCTTCAGTTTATTCCACTGGATAGAGATGGGCACTTGCCCTTTTTTTTTGATAAAAAAAATTGTATAATTTTCAGACTAATGTGAGAAGGACACTCTTGCCCTCTCTGGTGCCTAAATGGAGCCCTATGGATATATTTGATTGTTTATGAATAAGCCACAGTTACTGGTAAAGGGCAGGTTAAAAACAATTCCTAAGAGGTCACAGCTACAACGGTCTATAGGGAGGAAGACTCGGGTGCAATTTCCTAATAAACCTTCTGTCCTTCCCATACTTAAGGGGAGTGGGCACATTGTATTTCAGCTGCCCAATAGGCTCCTAGCCAGTGGAATATCCCATGGTACATCCACATGGTGGCTGGCTGTGACTTATGGCATTGATTGAGACAGCAGAGGTCCTGTGTACCTTCTCTAAATCGAAGGGTGGAGTACAACTTTGATTTAGGCATAAATCAGCTCAGACGATTGTTCAGGAGAGGACAGAGAGGTCTCACAAATTTATAACAGAATGGAAGGTTGGCAATTGGTTTAATGCTCTGTTCCTTCTCCATCCTGAAAGTTGACCAGCAGTAAGACGAATCCAGAAAGAAATGGTTTAAAGTCTAAAGGGAGATCCAATGCTAAAAAACCCAAGAAGTCTGCGATTGGCAAGAAAGTCCAGGTATGTTCATCATTAGAGGGTTAAAACTTTGTGCTGGCTGGGTTATGTCCCCCCCCCCCCCCCCCCCCACCAAACTGCAGAATATGTACAGGGATGGGTAGAAGGGGCTTTTGAGCATTTTTTTTGGTCCAGCCTTGAGGTAGTACGGCCTTCACCTTTACATAGAATTGTACTGCGGCCCCTCACCTTCACAGGTCACTAAGGAGTGGGGGGGGGGGGACCACGGCTGTGTGAACCACAAGCATAAGATAAAGCAGAAAGATTGATAACTTCAGAAAGTTAGGTGGATTGTACTATATATTGGAATCTGAGTAGACCGCAACATGTAACTGGCAGAATTAGGTGGGGTTGACTGAGATTTTCCTTTAACCCCATTAAGGACCACCCATAAGCTTTTATACAGTAGTCAATGTGTCTTCTTAAATTAGCCCCCACCAAATAAGACCTGTAAAGAGAAGCTTCCAAGTCCATGGTCCACTGCTGTTGTCACTGTGCTTCTGTCCGTGCGTGGATAGGGGGTCATGTGGGTCTCTGTGGCCAGTGGCTGATTGCAATAGTGATGTGCCCCCAGAGGACAGCAGTGGAACTAAGACTGATCATCAAGTGTGCACTCCTTGATGACAAGTCCCGCTGAGTAGATGAGTTAGGCCTCATGCACACGGCCGTAGATCAGCTGTTCCGTGCATTGGGGACCGCAAATTGTGGTCCCCAATGCACGGGCAACATCCATGAGGATTTGGCAGACCTGATCCAGACCCATTTAACTTGAATGGGTCCGTCTGCACTGCAAAAAAGTAGTGCTTGCAGTGCGGATGCACGGACAGAAACTTCACAGAAGCACTACGTGGTGCTTCTGTGGGGTTCCGCACAGGACCTTCTGCATTGTAGAGCCATTTAAGTGGTGGGCCACAGTATGGGCTAGGCAACTGATGTCTGCATGAGCCCTTACTTTGACAGAATACCAATAAGGCCTTCTGTGGTCCTATGTTGTCTTGGAGTGGATGCTCAGCTGTCTAATGGTGATGGGAGGGACCTCCGATCCTGGCTGTTTAACCTATTGATCATTTCCATTGGGTTACCAAGTTTCGCAGCAGGACTGTGGAGTCGGCAAGCCAACGTTCTGACTCCTTCATAAACGACCAATTTAGTAATAACGGGTTTCCTGTAGTAAAATGGAAACATCAGGCTTTTTCTCAGTCATGTAAGTAATCGGTTAACTTTAAGTGGCCCTTATACCATATTTATTGGGATACAGTTTCTGAAATTCATGACATTTTCTAAATTCCTGTAAGTAAATATGTAACTGCATTTAATAACTGCGTGGTGTCGGACACACGCCGATCAGCCTGATGATGGGTGATAATGTAAAAAAAAATGATAATAATGGACCACCCCATTAATTTTGCGGAACCAAATGAACAATAAAGAGGTGTCTGAAATGTCCGCAGTAATCACTGTATGAAATCTTTCACAAACAGACATATGTTTCCCGTGGAAGAGGCAAGAAGAAAGGAATGAAGTCCAAGAAATCTGTCCAGAAACCTGTGCATAGCGAGCGAGAAGTGGTATCCAGGAAGCCTCTGCTGAGTCCTATCCCAGAGTTACCAGAGTGCATCCCCACACCACCTGCTTCCACGTCCCAGAGCTTTCTACATGGTACAGTAATCCAGCTGTTGGCCCGATATTTATCTTGAATGCCTGTGCTAGGAGATTAACATTTATTTATTTTTTTAACAAAGTTGGGAAATCCTTCCACGAGCATCCAATGAAGAAGGTCCACACAGAAGTCCTGGAGAACCATTTTCCCTTTACACTCGAGGATTCTTTGGAGAGGAGTTTTGAAGAAAAGGCTCCAGAAAGACCATCACTCTGTGCAGTAGAAGATGTGCAGACTCCAGATGCATCAACCGCTCCAGCACTGGTGGATGTCAAAGTCTCTAATGGATCACCAGAAAAGAGTGAAGAAGTCTTAGATTTGATCCCACAGGCTGACCTTGTAAGCAGTGAATGTCCTCAGTCCTCTACTGTCATTGATGTGATAGCTCAAATAACCAAATCAACTACAAGTGGTCTTGCCTCCAGTTCAGTAGAGAAGATAAGTAAATCCAGGAGTACAAAGAGGCGTTCTTCCTCTTGCAGATCTGTATCCCATGCCTCTGTAAATTCAGAAAATACTGTAGATTGTGTAAAACAAGAAGACACCCACCCCACTTCTCACACACCAGAGACATGTATCGATTACCCAGTGCAAGGAGCAGTCGAAGTGTCCTCCGTGCCTAATGAGCTTGCAGAAGAAAGCTCAACCACTAGCCACTCAACACCACCTATAAGCTCAGTCACAACTGAACGCAAAAAATCTAGAAGATCATCAAGGGTCCATGTTTCCAACATCCTGTCTGCAAACCCCGAACAAAGAGAGCAAACTATTCCGGGGGAACATACCGCTTCCATGCTGCCTTATCCAGTTGACCCCTCTCTGAATGACTTTTGTCTTCCTATTGATGAAGCCTTGCAGTTCCCACAACCAGAGAAAAAGGTGAGGCGCAGTATGAGACTGCGCAGAGATTCTGGGGTCATTGGCTTGTCTTGGGTGCAGGAAAATGATGTCAATGAAACGACTGGGAGGAGGAAATCTTTAAGTTCTGTCACGAGGCTTGAGGAGAGCTCCGCATTGTCCTTGGAGAACACAGCTCATAGTCCAAACAAGGAAAACTTGAGCAGCTACCATGTGGCTAACCCCCCCAGGAGAGCAAGACGAAGAAGCTTGTGTACCACCACCATTCAGGAAAGCTTATCCACCTGTGATAAAAAGCGGAGGTCCAACTGTTTCTACAAGGCTCCTAACGCCATGCCTACATCAGATGAAGCCGACCGCAGTGCCCTAGTACCAGATGCATAGGAAGACCACATGTCTCATGGACCTTACCTTTTCCATACCAAAAGTACTATGTCTATATAGACTCCTCTCTTGTGGGGTCCCACCGCTTGCCATATGGTGGGTCAGGCAACCCTTCCTAAAATGTGATGAGGGATTCAGTCTGGAATTTTACACCTTCCCATTGCTCATGTTTGTATATATCTTGTGCCTTTTCCCTTGGCCATGAGCACATGTTGACTTGTGACCTTTTTTGTATGTTGTCTGTCCTTCCTTCCTTTATTAAATGTCTCTTTTGTATTGCTGTAGCGGTTACCTCTATCTTCTACATGGATTTCAATGAATTAGGATAACCAAGGGTTTGCATTTCACCCCGCCCCCTGCAGCGCCTCTGTTATATGTTGTCTGTTTCTAGTATTGCAGCTCAGGTGAATGGGGTTGAGCTGCAATACCAGACACCTCCATGGGAAAGAGGTGCACGGTTTTTAGAAAGTGGCACTTTTCGACCTTGGGGTCTGTTCCAACAACTGAAAAATCTGCCGTAGTAGTTGACTTTAGAGGCTGCGGGCCCATGCACACGTGCAGTCCGCAAAACACGGATCCACAAAAAAAAAAGCGTTACATCTGTGTTGGATCGTTTTTTTTGTTTTTGCGGAGCCATTGTAACAATGCCTGTCCTTGTCCGCAAAACGGACAGGAATGTTCTATTTTCATTCTTTTTGCGGAGCGGACATACGGACACAGAATGCACAAGTCATTTTTTTATTTTTTATTTGCGGAGCCATTGAAATGAATGGTTCTGTATACGGACCTGTAAAAAAAACTGAATAGAAACGGGTAAAAAAAATACGTTTTGTGTGAATGAGCCTTAACTCTTTTGAATGGGGCTAAGCCTCACACCATGCCTGAAAGGGACTTGTCCCTTCTTGACGCAGTCCTGGCTTTAACCCACCTGCCTGCGAAAAAACTCAGCACTGCTTCCCATTGAAAACGGGTGACAGAAACCGCACGCCGCTGGCGTAATTTTGGCATAGTATAAGCTCCAAAATTGTCGCCAAAAAGTAGTGTCAACAGGCCCTTAACCCCTTTAAAAGTGCCAAGTTTTTAAGTTATCCCCCTACTTTCCACAGAATAATGCCTCATGCACACGAACATATTTTCTTTCCGTGTCCGTTACGTTTTTTTGTTTTTGCAGATAGGATGCGGACCCATTCATTTCAATGGGTGCACAAAAAATGCGGACAGCACACCGTGTGCTATCCGCATCTGTATGTCCGTTCCGTAGCCCCGCAAAAGAAAAAATAGAACATGTCCTATTCTTGTAATCGGTGGCAGTCCCAGCGGTCAGCTGTTTATCCCCCTATCCTGTGGATAACTTAAACTTGTGATGCTTGTGACACTGTTTTACTGTAGAAAACTCTGCTGGAGATCTTCTACCAATAAAGCCCAGCTGAAGACGTGTCTCCAGTGCTAGAATTATTTCCTGCTGTGTAATCGTCACATTTTGCTGTCGGAGCTTTCAGGGAAAAGTAGTGCCGCATCTCCTCGAGCTGAAGCGGTCTGTAATATATCCATTGTGTTCTTTCTATTGGTTAAGAAAAGGATAACGGAATGTGGGAGACCCTACGAAATAATCCCAGCAGTTTGTCCCCTTTATATCCTCTCCTATCATTAGATCCTGCGTTTTACTGCAGTCATAGGAATTTGTCGAAATCTATTTCAGAATATCTGCCATTTTCTACTCTACCGCTCACATCCTTAGATCAGTCCTATCTCTGGCTGTAAGGTAACTGGCAGCGGCAGGAGCCCTCCCCATCCTCCGGCTGTAAGGTAACTGGCAGCGGCAGGAGCCCTCCCCATCCTCCGGCTGTAAGGTAACTGGCAGCGGCAGGAGCCCTCCCCATCCTCCGGCTGTAAGGTAACTGGCAGCGGCAGGAGCCCTCCCCATCCTCCGGCTGTAAGGTAACTGGCAGCGGCAGGAGCCCTCCCCATCCTCCTTTCGTAAGGTAACTGGCAGCGGCAGGAGCCCTCCCCATCCTCCTTTCGTAAGGTAACTGGCAGCGGCAGGAGCCCTCCCCATCCTCCTTTCGTAAGGTAACTGGCAGCGGCAGGAGCCCTCCCCATCCTCCTTTCGTAAGGTAACTGGCAGCGGCAGGAGCCCTCCCCATCCTCCTTTCGTAAGGTAACTGGCAGCGGCAGGAGCCCTCCCCATCCTCCTTTCGTAAGGTAACTGGCAGCGGCAGGAGCCCTCCCCATCCTCCTTTCGTAAGGTAACTGGCAGCGGCAGGAGCCCTCCCCATCCTCCTTTCGTAAGGTAACTGGCAGCGGCAGGAGCCCTCCCCATCCTCCTTTCGTAAGGTAACTGGCAGCGGCAGGAGCCCTCCCCATCCTCCTTTCGTAAGGTAACTGGCAGCGGCAGGAGCCCTCCCCATCCTCCTTTCGTAAGGTAACTGGCAGCGGCAGGAGCCCTCCCCATCCTCCTTTCGTAAGGTAACTGGCAGCGGCAGGAGCCCTCCCCATCCTCCTTTCGTAAGGTAACTGGCAGCGGCAGGAGCCCTCCCCATCCTCCTTTCGTAAGGTAACTGGCAGCGGCAGGAGCCCTCCCCATCCTCCTTTCGTAAGGTAACTGGCAGCGGCAGGAGCCCTCCCCATCCTCCTTTCGTAAGGTAACTGGCAGCGGCAGGAGCCCTCCCCATCCTCCTTTCGTAAGGTAACTGGCAGCGGCAGGAGCCCTCCCCATCCTCCTTTCGTAAGGTAACTGGCAGCGGCAGGAGCCCTCCCCATCCTCCTTTCGTAAGGTAACTGGCAGCGGCAGGAGCCCTCCCCATCCTCCTTTCGTAAGGTAACTGGCAGCGGCAGGAGCCCTCCCCATCCTCCTTTCGTAAGGTAACTGGCAGCGGCAGGAGCCCTCCCCATCCTCCTTTCGTAAGGTAACTGGCAGCGGCAGGAGCCCTCCCCATCCTCCTTTCGTAAGGTAACTGGCAGCGGCAGGAGCCCTCCCCATCCTCCTTTCGTAAGGTAACTGGCAGCGGCAGGAGCCCTCCCCATCCTCCTTTCGTAAGGTAACTGGCAGCGGCAGGAGCCCTCCCCATCCTCCTTTCTAACGATAATTTGTTTTCCCTTAGTCCTAACAGTGGCACAAATGGGGTATTCTGCCCCTGTGGACTAGTTAGGACAGGTGGAAGTTTTAATGAAACAATAAAAAAACTGACATGCACACGCCCTCCCTGCCCAAATAAAGAGGGGTGTGACCCTCAGAACCCTGTGTAATTACAAGTAGACAAACATAACCACAATTAATAAACATAGGGGGGGAAATTTGTGTGCCACTGTTAGGACTAAGGGAAAACAAATTATCGTTAGATATTAACGATTCCCTTACGTCCTAACCAGTGGCACAAATGGGGATTTAGCAAATAGAAACCCCCCATGGGAGGGTCCTCATGTCTGGCGGAAGATAACACTGTCCGGCCAAATGAGGAATAACTATGTATTCTGGTATCCACTCTATAGTGTGAGATCAAAGTGGAGTGAGAACTCCAAGAAGCTGACTTACAGATCACGTCCAATGGGATCGAGCTTCTCTCTGCAAAAGAAGTGGCCACTGCTCGAGTAGAGTGGACCCTTACAAATTCAGGGGGCTCCGAGCTCTGAGACATATAAGACTCCCGAATTGCCTCTTTAATCCAGCGACTGATGGAGGGCTTAGAGGCTTTCCTCCCCTTATGGGTACCGGGAAAAAGGATAAGGAGGTTTTCATCCTTCCTAAATACCTTGGAGCGTTCCAGGTAAATCCTAAGACATCTCGCAATATCGAGGGTATGGAGCCCTCTTTCCTCATAGGAGGGGGGTGGAGCCAATGTTGGTAGGGAGATCACCTGATTGATATTGTCAAAGGAAGGAACCTTTGGGATGAAGGTAGGTAAAAATTTGAGAAGTACCCGATCCTGCAGGAACTTCGTATATGGCTCAAAGGCAGAAAAAGCCTGGAGCTCCCCAACTCGCTTTGCAGAGGTAACGGCTAACAAGAAGGTGATCTTCCAGGTCAGGAACCTGAATCCCGCCTCCTCTAGGGGCTCAAAGGGGAGAGATGATAACCCCCTGAGCACGACCGACAAATCCCAAACCGGGTTAGGTCTGATTACTGTAGCCTTTAATCTTGAGGCTCCCTTCAGGAATCTCTTGATAAGGGGGTCTTGAGAAATAGCTGTTGAGACAAGCAGAGATTGCTGAAATCTGCACTTTAAGGGTAGCTGGTGATAGCCCCCCTGTCCAGACCGTCCTGAAGAAATTGGAGAATCATCGGGATGGAAGCTTCAGCGGTTCTTTGCTGATGCCTTGTACACCAGGATGAAAAGATCTTCCAGATTCTGGAGTAGGCCTTATTGGTAGCTTCTGATATGGAGTGCTCCAGGGTTCTCAAGACAGACCCCGATAGCCCTTCTATTCTAGGAAGGGACTGATCAACCTCCAGGCCGTCAGGTTGAACATTTGAGGAGACCTGGGTGCCCCCCGACACCAGTACTCTCTCTGGAGGAAGCCTCAGAAATTGACCCTGACTCATCTGTAAGAGTTGGGTAAACCAAGCTCTTTTCGGCCAGTATGGGATAATGGCAATAACTGACGCTTGGTCCTGCCTGATTTTCATCAATACCCTTGGTATCAAGGAAATTGGAGGGAAGATGTAGGCCAGCCTGAACCTCCATGGGATTGACAGTGCATCTATTGCCACCGGGTTGTCCTCCCTGTAAAGGGAGCAATACCTCTCTACCTTGGTGTTGAACCTCGTTGCCATGAGATCGATCTCTGGCATGCCCCACCTGAGCGTTATCTCCTTGAAGACCTCTGGATGAAGTGACCATTCTCCGGTTGAAAGACCTCGGCTCAGACGATCCGCAATCACATTGTGAACTCCGCGAATGTGAACGGTATTGTGGACTCCGCGAATGTGAACGGCTGATAAGTGGGTGAGGTTCAGTTCTGCCCAATCCAAAATCACCCCTATCTTTCTCAGGAGACTTTGTGACCTCGTGCCTCCCTGCTTGTTGATGTACAGCACAGCGGTCATGCTGTATGACTGTACCTTCACTGCCTTCCCTCAAATGACGGGAGCAAAATGAAGAAGAGCTAGCCTGATTGCTCTGATCTCCAGAAGATTTGATGACAATAACCTCTCCTGAGGTGTCCAAGTTTCCTGGACTGTCTTGTCCTGAAGATGCGCACCCCAGCCTACTAGGGATGCGTCTGAAGTAAGTATGATCCAAGAGGGCTGGATCAGGGACTTGCCGTCCGTGAGGTGGGACCACCACATTAGAGAGGATCGGACTTTGTAAGGCAGGGAGAGCACGAAAATGAGTCCCACTGGACTGTGATTCCACTTGGCTAATACTTCCGACTGGAGCGGACGAAGATGCCATAATGCCCAAGGTACCGCTTCTGCGGTTGAAGACATTAGTCCCAACATCCTCATCCACGTTCGAATCGTTACCTGTTTTGGTACAGAGAGAGAACGGGCTGTCTGTTGCACGGATTGCCTTCTTTCGAGAGTGAGATGAATCGTCATCCTGACTGAATCCACCATGAACCCCAGGAACCTTACCGAGGTAGCTGGTTGAAGTTGGGATTTGTCCCAATTGATTATCCATCCTAACTGATGTAGGAATGTAACAGCCTGTTGGATGTGTTGGGACAGGATCGCTTTGGAAGGAGCTCTGAGGAGCCAGTCGTCCAGGTATGGAACTATACTCAGGCCTTGAAGCCTTAGTGCTGCCACCACAGAGACCACCACTTTGGTGAAAGTGTGTGGGGCTGAAGAAATCCCAAACGGGAGGGCCACAAACTGAAAATGTTTTAGGACCCCCCCCCCTTCCGATGTTTACCGCAATCCTTAAGAATCTTCTGGACCCAGGATGGATGGGAATATGGAGATAAGCATCCTTGAGATCTAAGGTTGCCAAGAAATCTCCCGGCATAAGAAGATTGGTCACTGAATGGATAGTTTCCATACGGAACTTCTTTTGTTTTATGAAACGGTTGAAGAATCTCAGATCTATAATCATCCTCCAACCTCCGGTACTCTTGGGTACCAGGAAAACTGGGGAGTAGATACCTGTTCCCCTCTCTTGGAGAGGAACCTCTTCTAAGGCCCCCTTCTGGAAGTATTCTAGCACGTAACTTTCTAGAATCTTTTGCTTGTTGCTGGGAAGAAGCTTTGTTTGGACAAACTTGTCCAGAGGCAGACTGCTCAAGTCTACAAGGTAGCCCTAAGAAATTACACGCAGGACCCAACTGTCCTGGATATGATCCTGCCAACAAGGTAGAAAGTGCTGTAGGCGACCGCCTACGGGAATGTGGGGAGAAGGCAGCCCGGGATTTCCAGTCAGACCGGCTAAATACCAAGAGCCTCGAGGAGGCCTGCAATCAGAGCGCCGAGGACTTCATGGGGGGTCTAGAACCCCGAGAGGATTTCCCTCCTCTAAGGGAACCCCAATTCCTCTGGGGTTGCGGTTCCACTCTGGAACTATACCACTTGCCCCGACCACGAAAGGACTGCTGGGGAAGGGACTTGCCCTTCTTGTCCGACAGCCCCTCCATTATCTGGTCAAGCTCTGCACCAAAGAGTTTGCCGGGTTCATATGCCATGGCACAAAGATTATGTTTTGAGGTCGTATCGGCCTTCCAAGGTTTCAACCAAAGCGGACGCCTGCCCGCGGTTGAAAGAGCCATGGACTTGGATGCCAGCTTCAATTGTTGTGGAGCTGCATCACACAAGAAGTCAATGGCAAGGCTGGCCGTCTTACATGAGGCCAGAATGTCGTCCCTAGAGACCCCTTGGTCCAGGTCAGACTGAATCTGGGAGAATCTAGCTTTCAGAAAATTCGCCACTTCGGACGATGAAATCGCGACTGAGGCTGAGGAATAAGCGCGCCTAAGGGCGCAGTCCGCCTTCCGGTCCATTGGGTCCTGCAAACTTGACCCGTCGTCTGATGGGATCAGGGTCCTTCTAGATAACTTCGCGATCGCCATGTCCACTTTGGGGACAGGCCCCCAGGAAGATACCTGATCCTCTTTGACCGGAAACACAGCCTTGAATCGCTTGGTCAACACTGGACCTTTCTCTGGCTTTCTCCACTCTGTTTTCATCAGAGACAGGAGAGAATCATCTGCTTTAAAGGCCCTAGGCCCCCTAGAGGCAGAGGATGAGGCTTCCCCCGGATCAACGTCCTGGTCCCCTGACCGGACGGATTTTAGTAGCCTCTGGGCCTTCTCCAGCGGAAAAAGATATGAGAATCCGTCCTCCTCATCCAAGAGGCTGAACCTTCTCTCGCCTCCTGACCCCCCCCGAGACCTCCATCGCACGATGGGGGGAGGAGTGACGATGGCGTTTGGAGACCAGGGTATTCTTCAGCTCCTGTATGGAGGCGTTCACCTGGCTCATGTTGGACTCCATGTACCCCTTCACCCAATTGACTACGTCGTGGACCGATGGCTCCAGCTGGGGGAGTGTCTTGGCTCTCGCTCACCGTCACCGGTAGACGACATGGCTGAAAATTAAGAGACATGAATTTAGCAAAATTCAAGAAAACAGAGCTTAATCGCAAGCTTCAGGATCTTTACCCAGAAGATCCTAGCAAGCTCTTATCGTAAGCAAAAAAGATTTTCAGCACACAGAGGTTAGCAAGCCACTATAGCACCAAACCACACACTCAAGGTTAACAGGCTAGCTGCGCTCCAGGAGACTGAACCTGGAGCTTCACATAGTTTAAATAGGGTTGTTTAGGTGCCAAAAAGAAATCCCTGCCCACAAAAGGGGCGGGGTAAACCTCTAAGTTTATATCTTTTGGTACTGTATAACAAAACTGTTTACTTTGGACCGAGAGAGGGACCCTAAAACATCTAAAGGCCCCCCACGGCCTTGGACAATCAAAATACACCCCCGGCCGACGCTACTGATCGGCCGGAGAGAAACCCCGAAGTGACGTCACTTCCGCAAGATGGCGGCGCCCAGCCGAACATGCGGGACGCCGCTCCAGCCCCGGCAAAGAGGTAAGCCCAACAGAAATAGGGCTCTGAACAGGACAGAAAAAAACACAGGGTTCTGAGGGTCACACCCCTCTTTATTGGGGCAGGGAGGGCGTGTGCATGTCAGTTTTTTTATTGTTTCATTAAAACTTCCACCTGTCCTAACCAGTCCACAGGGGCAGAATACCCCATTTGTGCCACTGGTTAGGACGTAAGGGAAATGGCAGCGGCAGGAGCCCTCCTTCCTCCGGCTGTAAGGTAACTGGCAGCGGCAGGAGCCCTCCCCTTCCTCCGGCTGTAAGGTAACTGGCAGCGGCAGGAGCCCTCCCCTTCCTCCGGCTGTAAGGTAACTGGCAGCGGCAGGAGCCCTCCCCTTCCTCCGGCTGTAAGGTAACTGGCAGCGGCAGGAGCCCTCCCCTTCCTCCGGCTGTAAGGTAACTGGCAGCGGCAGGAGCCCTCCCCTTCCTCCGGCTGTAAGGTAACTGGCAGCGGCAGGAGCCCTCCCCTTCCTCCGGCTGTAAGGTAACTGGCAGCGGCAGGAGCCCTCCCCATCCTCCGGCTGTAAGGTAACTGGCAGCGGCAGGAGCCCTCCCCTTCCTCCTCTGTCTGCTGTGTTGGAGACCAGGAACACCAAACCCCTGTGTTGGCCACAAAAAAATGATAGCACAATTGTTTTTTAGTTTTTTTAAATTAATCCTGCCTTTTTAAAAATGTTATACTTACATTTTTACCATATCTTTACGGCCTAGATGTCAAAATTCTATGCAATTTCCCCCCCACGCACACACAAACGCACACAAAAAGGGGATGGTTTTCAGGATATAATTGTTTTTTTTTTTTAAAGTCGCTCTATGTGTTCTACTTCCTGTCCTGACTCTTTAACTTCCTCTTTGTATGGAATTGTAGCTTTTCTCAGTCAGGCCATTCACTGTAGCCAGAGATAAGGAGAATGATTGACATAGAGCAGTGAGGGCTAACCTCCGGCACTCCAGCTGTGGTGAAACTACGACTCCCAGCATGCTCTATTCATTTCTATGGAGTTCCAAAAACAGCCAAGCAAGAGTGCATGCTGGGAGTCGTAGTTTTACCACAGCTGGCGTGCCGGAGGCTGGCCAACACGGACATAGAGCATCAGACCTTACCCTGTGGACATCTTTATCTAGGCCTATCAGGCGAACAATTGAGCTATCGCTGTTATCCCAATTCTACTAATCTACTATTATATTAACAAATAACAACCTCCTTCTCTCAGCAGCAGTTTACTGACAATGGGTCACATAAGTTTTATCTAAGTGCTGACAGCCACAGAAGGGGACATCATTTTTATTTATTTTTTATAATCTATATTATAGTGCTGTTGAAATAAAGCAACAAAAAAAAAAAACTCATTAAAAATAGTTTTCTATGGATATTGAGTTTTAAAATACACCTTTCTGATGGAAGTAGCCATTTAAATATACCCCAAAACGGTGTTGAAAACATCTGCAACGTATCCTGTGAAAACCAAGGCCCCAGTGACAGTCTGTGTCGTTTCATAAACTTAGTATAAATCGTTACTACAGGTGATAAGAAATATTGTAATATATCAAATGAGAGAAAAATGCCATTATTCCACTGAAAAGCAACTAATTTTTCTGCTTCCTCCATATTGATCACATGCCCTAAATGGACTGTCAGCTCGCAGTTGCAGAGTGCATTTTACCATGTGCAGCAAGTGTTTAATATACTCTTAGGCGCCCCCTCCTTTTTTGCGGTATCCACCAGGGTTTGTCTTCTTTGTATTTTTACTACCTAGAATAGTGTAGCAGACTCTACTGTTCCATCGAGTCAAACAAATGTAAACTGTACAGTGTGTATATTTATATACAGTCAGGTCCATAAATATTGGGACATCGACACAATTCTTTGGCTCTATACACCACCACAATGGATTTGAAATGACACAAACAAGATGTGCTTTACCTGCAGACTGTCAGCTTTAATTTGAGGGTATTTACATCCAAATCAGATGAACGGTGTAGGAATTACAACAGTTTGCATATGTGCCTCCCACTTGTTAAGGGACCGAAGGTAATGGGACATAATAATAATCATAAATTAAACGTTTACTTTTTAATACTTGGTTGCAAATCCTTTGCAGTCAATTACAGCCTGAAGTCTGGAAGGCATAGACATCACCAGACGCTGGGTTTCATCCCTGGTGATGCTCTGCCAGGCCTCTACTGCAACTGTCTTCAGTTCCTGCTTGTTCTTGGGGCATTTTCCCTTCAGTTTTGTCTTCAGCAAGTGAAATGCATGCTCAATCGGATTCAGGTCCGGTGATTGACTTGGCCATTGCATAACATTCCACTTCTTTCCCTTAAAAAACTCTTTGGTTACTTTTGCAGTATGCTTTGGGTCATTGTCCATCTGCACTGTGAAGCGCCGTCCAATGAGTTCTGAAGCATTTGGCTGAATAGGAGCAGATAATATTGCCCGAAACACTTCAGAATTCATCCTGCTGCTTTTGTCAGCAGTCACATCATCAATAAATACAAGAGAACCAGTTCCATTGGCAGCCATACATGCCCACGCCATGACACTACCACCACCATGCTTCACTGATGAGGTGGTATGCTTAGGATCATGAGCAGTTCCTTTCCTTCTCCATACTCTGCTCTTCCCATCACTCTGGTACAAGTTGATCCATAGAGTGAACACAACAATTAAGGTGGTCCCAAAAATGCCCAGTTATAATCAAGTCTATGCAATTTGGAGGCCAGGGTAGTACTTGGAAGTCTTGGTTATGCTCTTCTAGTTGTGACTTTTTTAGCTCTGTGATATGTCTTGATGGAAGATCCCATCTACTCCAGGGGAGACAATCTGCATGTAATCTGCAAGGATGGATTCATACCCAAATTGGTTCTGAGTGCCTTCCACTTGAATCATGGATGAGTGGGCCAGAGAATGCCATGAAAACCTTCCCCAGACTATAACGCTGCCACCACCAGCCTGTGTTCTTCCAGCAATGGTTGCAGGATGTTTGTCCTCTGATGTTTCTCGCATGGCACACCACCGTCCATCCATTCTATATTGCCGAAAATGTGACTCATTGCCAAAGACAACCCTTTGCCAATCGGTGGCGGTCCAATTCTGATACTGTAGCAAAAATTTAAGCCTTTTCTGGTGACAGCTTTGTTAGCAGAGGAGCAGTGGCCATCCGTCTGCTTCAGCGCCCCCATATGCAGTAGGATTCACTGGACTGTTTTGGACACACGTTTGGTAGCTCCCTAATTCATTCTGGAGGTGGGCTGCTCCACTGCAGAGCGTCGTTCATTGCGCACCTTCATAGCCAAAGTTCTCCTCTCGCATCAGTGGCACGTGGTGCTCCACAGTTTCCATGGTGCCATGTGTCCACTCAGGATACACTTAAACCTTAGCAGCACGAGAATGGTTTCAGAAATACCGCTACCCTTGGCCCAAAATCCAATAAGTATCCCTTTTTGTAACTCTAATCAATCACTCCTTTTAACCATCACAGCAGCGAGGGATATGTGGCAGACAGCCTATCACACCTTATATACCCACCAAGCCAGCTCACCACACAGGCTTCCTTCATGAGCTACTCACTGTAGACGTCGAAAGTGGGCATAATAATGGAACATGACTGTATTTTTAACATGGACTCTGTGGCATATGTTTAATACATGAGCCTGAGGTTTCTGTTGGGAAACCTTGGATGAACAGTGCAGACTTAGTGTGGAAAACACCCTTACATGCTGCCCATAGAAATCTATGGGGAAGAGGAGAAGGGAGCTGCTGGCAGGAGACAGAGGTACAGATGCTGCTGCAGCATCAATACATTTTCTACCTCACCCCAGTGCTGGATTCACAGCTACACTGCTCAGCTGTATAATAGAAACATAGAATGTGTCGGCAGATAAGAACTATTTGGCCCATCTAGTCTGCCCAATATACTGAATACTATGGATAGCCCCCGGCCCTATCTTCTATGAAGGATGGCCTTATGCCTATCCCATGCATGCTTAAACCCCTTCACTGTATTTGCAGCTACCACTTCTGCAGGAAGGCTATTCCATGCATCCACTACTCTCTCAGTAAAGTAATACTTCCTTATATTACTTTTAAACCTTTGCCCCTCTAATTTAAAACTGTGTCCTCTTGTGGTAGTTTTTCTTCTTTTAAATATGCTCTCTTCCTTTACCGAGTTGATTCCCTTTATGTATTTAAAAGTTTCTATCATATCCCCTCTGTCTCTTCTTTCTTCCAAGCTATACATATTAAGGTCCTTTAACCTTTCCTGGTAAGTTTTATCCTGCAATCCATGTACTAGTTTAGTAGCTCTTCTCTGAACTCTCTCTAGAGTATCTATATCCTTCTGGAGATATGGTCTCCAGTACTGCGCACAATACTCCAAGTGAGGTCTCACCAGTGTTCTGTACAGCGGCATAAGCACTTCACTCTTTCTACTGCTTATACCTCTCCCTATACATCCAAGCATTCTGCTGGCATTTCGTGCTGCTCTATTACATTGTCTTCCCACCTTTAAGTCTTCTGAAATAATTACTCCTAAATCCCTTTCCTCAGATACTGAGGTCAGGACTGTGTCAAATATTCTATATTCTGCCCTTGGGTTTTTACGCCCCAGGTGCATTATCTTGCACTTATCCACATTAAATTTCAGTTTCCAGAGTTCTGACCATTCTTCTAGTTTTCCTAAATCCTTTTCCATTTGGCGTTTCCCTCCAGGAACATCAACCCTGTTACATATCTTTGTGTCATCAGCAAAAAGACAAACCTTACCAGCGAGGCCTTTTGCAATATCACTTATGAAGATATTAAACAAAATCGGTCCCAGTACAGATCCCTGTGGAACCCCACTGGTAACATGACCTTGTTTTGAATGTTCTCCATTGACTACAACCCTCTGTTGTCTGTCACTCAGCCACTGCCTAATCCACTCAACAATATGGGAGTCCATGCTCAATGACTGCAGTTTATTGATAAGTCTTCTATGTGGGACAGTGTCAAAAGCCTTACTAAAATCTAGATATGCGATGTCTACTGCACCTCCACCGTCTATTATTTTATTCACCCAGTCAAAAAAAATCTATAAGATTTGTTTGACATGATCTCCCTGAAGTAAACCCATGTTGTTTTTCATCTTGCAATCCATGGGATTTTAGATGTTCCACAATCCTATCCTTTAATAGGGTTTCCATTAATTTGCCTACTATTGATGTCAGACTCACTGGTCTATAGTTGCTCGATTCCTCCCTACTACCTTTCTTGTGAATGGGCACGACATTTGCCAATTTCCAATCTTCCGGGACGACTCCTGTTACTAATGATTGGTTAAATAAATCTGTTAACGGTTTTGCCAGCTCACCACTAAGCTCTTTTAATAATTTTGGGTGTATCTCATCAGGCCCCTGTGACTTATTTGTCTTCACCTTAGACAGCAAACTTAGAACATCTTCCTCTGTAAAGATACATGCATCAAACGATTTATTAGTCATTCTTTCTAGTGGAGGTCCTTCTCCTTTTTCTTTTGTAAAAACTGAACAGAAGTATTCATTAAGGCAGTCGGCTAGCCCTTTATTCTCTTCTACATACCTTCCGTCCTTTGTTTTTAATTTAGTTATTCCTTGTTTTAATTTCCTTTTTTCATTTATATATCTGAAGAATGTCTTATCCCCTTTTTTCATAGACTGAGCTAGTTTTTCTTCTGCCTGCGCTTTAGAAGTTCTTATAATGTCCTCCATACTGCTTCTGAGGGTGTGCTACAGAGAGAATGGGGAAGAGGATCTCCTCTGTGTGCTGTATATGGGGGATATCATAGCAGCTAGTCTCTGAGATGTAGAGATGGAGCCTGCAGAGGGGGGAAAAAACTGTAAAAAAAAATGCAGTCATATAATGCCAAATTCATATGATGGCCAGGTATATAACATATATGATACATGACAGCTTATCCTTCAAAGTAATCTGAAATGATAGGTGTACTTTGTGACCAGACAAAAACTGAAGGAAAAAAAATGGCCGTGAAACTGGGCATGGTCCTTTATGGAGACTTGGCCAATAGGGGTCTCATTTCCACCTAATTTGCAGTCCGCTGCCTATTGTCAGTCAAGATCCGCCCCTAGGAACAGAGACACAGAAGATGGCTGAGAGGAAGTGGGGGCATGTCAGAGCTAGCTGAAGTCCTGTGCCCCATAAAAGAACTAGTAACATAGTATATAAAGCCGAAAAAAGACATCTGTCCATCCAGTTTGGCCTGTTATCCTGCAAGTTGATCCAGAGGAAGGCAAAAAAAAACCTGAGGTAGAAGCCAATTTTCCCCACTTAAGGGGAAAAAAAATTCCTTCCCGACTCCAATCAGGCAATCAGAATAACTCCCTGGATCAACGACCCCTCTCTAGTAGCTATAGCCTGTAATATTATTACACTCCAGAAATACAGGGTGGGCCATTTATATGGATACACCTTAATAAAATGGGAATGGTTGGTGATATTAACTTCCTGTTTGTGTCACATTAGTATATGTGAGGGGGGAAACTTTTCAAGATGGGTGGAAACAAATGAAGAGGGAGCTCATAATACCAAAAGTATATAAATTTTATTAAAGCATGTTAAAAATACCAAAAAAAGGAATAAGGTAGGTACATAAGATGCCGTGAGGCAAGGTGATGAGAGCGGAGAACAGAAAGAGCGCCACCCTGGGAAGAAAAACACACGGATATAGAGATGGAAAAATGTAGTATATAGTGATATATAACATGGGAATGGAGAATATTGGGTACAGTGCCCAACCCATGAAATGGGTAAATAGATGATATCATATGGTTTTATCAGGTAAAGCAAGGTCAACTCATGCACCCCCACTGGCAAAAGATGCAAACGCATAAAGGTGAAAGTATGTTGCATAGAAAGCAAAGTGCAAGTGGACAAAAAATGACCACACAGCCAGCGGGGGGCAATAGAGGACCAAAGCTTACCTGGAAAGACCGTGTGCAACGAGACCCAGGGTGGCGCTACCCCAACGCGCGTTTCGGCGTGCCTTCGTCAGGGGGTAGCGCCACCCTGGGTCTCGTTGCACACGGTCTTTCCAGGTAAGCTTTGGTCCTCTATTGCCCCCCGCTGGCTGTGTGGTCATTTTTTGTCCACTTGCACTTTGCTTTCTATGCAACATACTTTCACCTTTATGCGTTTGCATCTTTTGCCAGTGGGGGTGCATGAGTTGACCTTGCTTTACCTGATATCATATGGTTTTATCATCTATTTACCCATTTCATGGGTTGGGCACTGTACCCAATATTCTCCATTCCCATGTTATATATCACTATATACTACATTTTTCCATCTCTATATCCGTGTGTTTTTCTTCCCAGGGTGGCGCTCTTTCTGTTCTCCGCTCTCATCACCTTGCCTCACGGCATCTTATGTACCTACCTTATTCCTTTTTTTGGTATTTTTAACATGCTTTAATAAAATTTATATACTTTTGGTATTATGAGCTCCCTCTTCATTTGTTTCTGCTGTTTCACTCGGGAGCTTTTACCGAGTTATACTTTAGGTGTATCCCCTGTTGCCATTTTGGGTGGGCACTGTTCCTCACTCGCCCTGGGGATACCCTGGGTCATTTTTGTTTATCTTTTCAAGATGGGTGCTGACCGTGGCGGCCATTTTGAAGTCGACCATTTTGAATCCAACTTTAGTTTTTTCAATGGGAAGAGGGTCATGTGACACATTAAACTTATTGGGAATTTCGCAAGAAAAACAATGGTGTGCTTGGTTTTAACGTAACTGTATTCTTTCATGAGTTATTTACAAGTTTCTGACCACTTATAAAATGTGTTCAATGTGCTGCCCATTGTGTTGGATTGTCAATGCAACCCTCTTCTCCCACTCTTCACACACTGATAGCAACACCGCAGGAGAAATGCTAGCACAGGCTTCCAGTATCCGTAGTTTCAGGTGCTGCACATCTCGTATCTTCACAGCATAGACAATTGCCTTCAGATGACCCCAAAGATAAAAGTCTAAGGGGGTCCGATCGGGAGACCTTGGGGGCCATTCAACTGGCCCACGACGACCAATCCACTTTCCAGGAAACTGTTCATCTAGGAATGCTCGGACCTGACACCCATAATGTGATGGTGCACCATCTTGCTGGAAAAACTCAGGGAACGTGCCAGCTAGATGAACAGTTTCCTGGAAAGTGGATTGGTCGTCGTGGGCCAGTTGAATGGCCCCCAAGGTCTCCTGATCTGACCCCCTTAGACTTTTATCTTTGGGGTCATCTGAAGGCAATTGTCTATGCTGTGAAGATACGAGATGTGCAGCACCTGAAACCACGGATATTGGAAGCCTGTGCTAGCATTTCTCCTGCGGTGTTGCTATCAGTGTGTGAAGAGTGGGAGAAGAGGGTTGCATTGACAATCCAACACAATGGGCAGCACATTGAACACATTTTATAAGTGGTCAGAAA
The DNA here is from genome assembly GCF_905171765.1 of Bufo bufo. Taxonomy (NCBI): domain Eukaryota; kingdom Metazoa; phylum Chordata; class Amphibia; order Anura; family Bufonidae; genus Bufo; species Bufo bufo. The sequence continues at coordinate 780,151,575 of NC_053389.1, read as the reverse complement.
CTTGTAAATAACTCATGAAATAATACAGTTACGTTAAAACCAAGCACACCATTGTTTTTCTTGCAAAATTCCCAATAAGTTTGATGTCACATGACCCTCTTCCCATTGAAAAACTAAAGTTGGATTCAAAATGGTCGACTTCAAAATGGCCGCCACGGTCACCACCCATCTTGAAAAGTTTCCCCCCTCACATATTAACTTCCTGTTTGTGGCACATTAGTATATCGCCAACCATTCCCATTTTATTAAGGTGTATCCATATAAATGGCCCACCCTGTACATCCAGGCCCCTCTTGAATTCCTTTATTGTACTCCCCATCACCACCTCCTCAGGTAGAGAGTTCCATAGTCTCACTGCTCTTACCGTAAAGAATCCTCTTCTATGTTTGTGTACAAACCTTCTTTCCTCCAGACGCAGAGGATGTCCCCTCATCAGTCACAGTCCTGGGGATAAATAGATGATGGGATAGATCTCTGTACTGATCCCTGATATATTTATACATAGTTATTAGATCTCCCCTCAGTCATCTTTTTTCTAACGTGAATAACCCTAATTTTGATAATCTTTCAGGGTACTGTAGTTGCCCCATTCCAGTTATTACTTTAGTTGACCTCCTCTGGACCCTCTCCAGCTCTGCTATGTCTGCCTTGTTCACAGGAGCCCAGAACTGTACACAGTACTCCATGTGTGGTCTGACTAATGATTTGTAAAGTGGTAGGACTATGTTCTTATCACGGGCATCTATGCCCCTTTTGATGCAATCGTAAAACAATCGTAGCAAAAAACACTGGAGAGCGCCAATCCTAGAAACCGCTCCGGGAACAGAGGAATTAAAAATATTGTACCAGAAGCTAAATAGACAGATGGCGGTGTATCAATTTTTGATATACCAGATGGTTAAAAATCAAAGATGTTGTAATGTGAATGAAAAGAGAAATGAAATATAATAAAAATATAAATATAAAATATAGAAGAACGTTAAGGAGGACCTTTCACCTTGAAAAACATTGTGAACTAAGTATGCTGCCATGGAGAGGTTTTTTTCTCCCAGGCTGTGAGCTGTGCGCTGCGATTGGCCAGCGCTACACCCTAGGAGAAGGAGACGCCCACAGGACAAGAGAAGACCCGCCTACTATAACTTAGTGAGCAAAGATACCGGAGGGGATAACGGGAGAACGGAGCGGCGCCCGGGGGTAATAGTAAGTGCAGTGAGATCCCCGGGCACTGCTCTCTATGGCAGCATACTTAGTTCACAATGTTTTTCAAGGTGAAAGGTCCTCTTTAAAGTCTCCACTCACTTCACTGGGGGAACCACTAGGATAAACTCAAGACACCTGTGGTGAAGATATTCCCCCCCCCCCGGCCGGGATCGCCTGTAGTATTGTAGGAGAGGTCAGCCTCGCGGTCGTGCCAAAGATGTAGAACACAGCACTCAGATGAAACTGCTTCTTCTCACTTCCTTTATTACATATATAAGCAGCTCAACGCGTTTTGGGGGTGTAAACAGAGTGTCCCCCTTCTTCAGGAGTAAAATAATCTCTTAGACAGTATAAGACATTATTTTACTCCTGAAAAAGGGGGACACTCTGTTTACACTCCTGAAACGCGTTGAGCCGTTTATATATGTAGTAAAGGAAGTGAGAAGAAGCCGTTTCATCTGAGTGCTGTGTTCTACATCTTCGGCACGACCGCGAGGCTGACCTCTACTTCTACAATACTACAGGCGATCCCGGCCGGGGGGGAATATCTTCACCACAGGTGTCTTGAGTTTATCCTAGTGGTTCCCCCAGTGAAGTGAGTGGAGACTTTAACTTTCTTCTATAATTTATATTTATATTTAAATTTTCATTATATTTCATTTCTCTTTTCATTCACATTACAAAATTTTTGATTTTTAACCATCTGGTATATCAAAAATTGATGGCGGTGTATCAATTTTTGATATACCAGATGGTTAAAAATCAAAAATTTTGTAATGTGAATGAAAAGAGAAATGAAATATAATGAAAATTTAAATATAAATATAAATTATAGAAGAAAGTTAAAGTCTCCACTCACTTCACTGGGGGAACCACTAGGATAAACTCAAGACACCTGTGGTGAAGATATTCCCCCCCGGCCGGGATCGCCTGTAGTATTGTAGAAGTAGAGGTCAGCCTCGCGGTCGTGCCGAAGATGTAGAACACAGCACTCAGATGAAACGGCTTCTTCTCACTTCCTTTACTACATATATAAACGGCTCAACGCGTTTCAGGAGTGTAAACAGAGTGTCCCCCTTTTTCAGGAGTAAAATAATGTCTTATACTGTCTAAGAGATTATTTTACTCCTGAAGAAGGGGGACACTCTGTTTACACCCCCAAAACGCGTTGAGCTGCTTATATATGTAATAAAGGAAGTGAGAAGAAGCAGTTTCATCTGAGTGCTGTGTTCTACATCTTTGGCACGACCGCGAGGCTGACCTCTCCTACAATACTACAGGCGATCCCGGCCGGGGGGGGGGAATATCTTCACCACAGGTGTCTTGAGTTTATCCTAGTGGTTCCCCCAGTGAAGTGAGTGGAGACTTTAAAGAGGACCTTTCACCTTGAAAAACATTGTGAACTAAGTATGCTGCCATAGAGAGCAGTGCCCGGGGATCTCACTGCACTTACTATTACCCCCGGGCGCCGCTCCGTTCTCCCGTTATCCCCTCCGGTATCTTTGCTCACTAAGTTATAGTAGGCGGGTCTTCTCTTGTCCTGTGGGCGTCTCCTTCTCCTAGGGTGTAGCGCTGGCCAATCGCAGCGCACAGCTCACAGCCTGGGAGAAAAAAACCTCTCCATGGCAGCATACTTAGTTCACAATGTTTTTCAAGGTGAAAGGTCCTCCTTAACGTTCTTCTATATTTTATATTTATATTTTTATTATATTTCATTTCTCTTTTCATTCACATTACAACATCTTTGATTTTTAACCATCTGGTATATCAAAAATTGATACACCGCCATCTGTCTATTTAGCTTATGGTACAATATTTTAATTTCCTCTATCCCCGGATCTGTGTCTAGGATTGGCGCGCTCCAGTGTTTTTTTCTACGATTGTTTTACGACTGTTAAAAACGTGTTCCCCATACACGTAACCACTGAGCAGTCTACCTGGATACTTTCCAATTCATCCCCAGCCCCCCCTCCCTCACCTTCCACTCCCTATCCTCCACCTATCTTTTAACAGCACCTATATATCTCTTCATGTGAGCCACCCCACTGGTGCCTGAATCTTGACATCTCTTTGATAACCTGGATATGTATCCAGGTTTCAAGAAGGTTATCATAACCCCTCTTTTTCAATTACCCTTTTGCCTTTTGATGCAACCCATTATCTTATTGGCCTTGGCAGCAGCTGCCTGACACTGTTTTTTGCAGCTTAGTTTGCTGTTTATTAAAATTCCTAAGGCCTTTTCCATGTCAGTGTTACCGAGTGTTTTACCATTTAGTATGTACGGGTGACTTGCATTATTCCTTCCCATGTGCATAACTTTACATTTTGTCAGTATTAAACCTCATCTGCCACTTCTCTGCCCAAGCCTCCAATCTATCCAGATCCCTCTATAGTAGTATACTGTCCTCTTCAGTGTCAATTACTTTACACAGTTTAGTGTCATCTGCAAAAATTGATATTTTACTGTGCAAGCCTTCTACAAGATCATTAAAAAAAATATATTGAAGAGAATAGGGCCCAATACTGACCCCTGAGGTACTCCGCTAGTGACAGTGACCCAATCTGAGTATGTACCGTTAATAACCACCCTCTGTTTTCTATTACTGAGCCAGTTACTTACCCACATACAGACGTTTTCTCCCAGTCCAAGCATTCTCATTTTATATACTAACCTTTTATGTGGTACAGTGTCAAATGCTTTGCAGAAGTCCAGATATACGACATCCATTGATTTCATCACTGTCAAGTCTAGAACTTGCCTCCTCATAGAAACTGATTAAATTAGTTTGACATGACCGATCCCTTATGAAGCCATGCTGATATATTTGCTTATTTTCATTGAGATCCTCCAAGATAGCATCTCTTAGAAAACCTTCAGTTTACCCACAACAGATGTTAAACTTACCGGCCTATAATTTCCGGGGTCTGTTTTTGGACCCTTTTTGAATATTGGCACCATATTTGTTATGCGCCAATCCTGTGGAACACTCCCTGTCAGTATAGAGTCTGTAGATATCAGAAATAAGGGTCTGGCTATGACATTACTTAATTCTCATAGGATACGGGGGTGTATGCCATCTGGTCCTGGCGATTTGTCTATTTTAATCTTTTCAAGTCGCTGTTGTACTTCTTCCTGGGTCAGACAGGGCACTTTTAATGGGGAATTTATTTTTACATTCTGCATTTCATCTGACAGTTTATTTTCCTCAGTGAATACAGTGGAGAAAAAAATATTTAATAGCTTTGCTTTCTTCTCATCGCTCTCTGCTACCCCCCCCCCCCCCCCCCATTGCTCTGTAAAGGGCCGACACCTTCAGATTTATACTTTTTACCATTTATATAATTGAAGAACATTTTAGGGTTAGTTTTGCTCTCTTAGTTAATTAATCTCGGTTTCTAGTTTGGCTGTTTTTATTTGTTTTTTACATGTTCTATTTTATTCCTTATAGTTTTTCAGTGCTTCCCTCATGTTTTAGTGATGTAAATGCTTTCTTTTTGTCATTCATTGCTTTCTTTACAGTTCTATTTATTCACATTGGTTTCTTTTTGTTCCTTAACCTTTTATTCCCATACGGTATGTACCTCTCACAATTAGATTTTAGGATGCTTTTAAAAATATCCCATTTTGTGGCTGTATTTTTATTTTTGAGGACTTTTGCCCAGTTAGTTATGCCTATGGCCTCTCTTAGTTGGCTAAATTTAGCTTTTTTGAAGTTTGGTATTTTTGTTCCTCCCTGTAGAAACGTTCTTTTGAATGATAATTGGAAGGTTATTACTTTATGGTCACTATTTCCCAGGTGTCCCCCAACCTGCACATCTGTTGTTTTGTCAGGTCTATTGGTTAATACTAAGTCCAGTATGGCCGTCCCTCTAGTCGGGTCCTGAACCAGTTGGGAGAGGTAATTGTCTTTGGTTATTGCCAAGAACCTGTTTCCCTTATGAGATTATACAGGTTTCAGTTTCCCAGTCTATATCTGGGTAGTTGAAGTCCCCCATAATAACCACCTCATTATGATCTGCCGCCTTCTCTATCTCATTTAGTAGTAGATTTTCTGTGGACTCTGGTATATTAGGTGGTTTATAATAAACTCCTATTAGTAATTTATTATTGTTTTTGCCTCCATGTATCTCTACCCACAGTGACTCCACATGTTCATGTCCCTCACTTATATCTTCTCGGACTGTGGGCTTTAGACAGGACTTTACATAAAGGCAGACCCCTCCCCCTCTCCGGTTTTGGCGATCTTTTTTAAACAGACTGTAACTCTGTACATTAACTGCCCAGTCCTCACGCATCACTAAGGGTCCATTCACACGTCCGTGTGTGTTTTTGCGGACCGCACATCGCCGGCACTTAATAGAAAATGGCTATTCTTGTCCGCAATGTTCTATATTTTTCTGGATCCGAATTGCGGACGTGTGAATGGACCCTAATTCCAGTTCACCAGTTTTATTAGTCAGGCTTCTGGCATTAGTATACATACATTTGAGAGGTTTATGTATATTTTTTACCCTACACCTTTCCTTCTGAACTGTTCTAGTCCCTCCTTCCATTCCTCCCCCAGTCCCACTACCTTGCCCCCGGTCTCTATCTGCACTATCTTCCCATCCTGTAACGTAGTAACCCTCCCCCCCAGTCCCTAGTTTAAACACTCCTCCAACCTTCTAGCCATCTTCTCCCCCAAAACAGCTGCCCCTTCCCCATTGAGGCGCAGCCCGTCCCTACGATAGAGCTTGTAGCCGACAGAGAAGTCGGCCCAGTTCTCCAGGAACCCAAACCCCTCCTTTCTTACACCAGTTCTTGAGCCACTTGTTAACCTCCCTAATCTCCCGCTGCCTTTCTTGTGTGGCTCATGGTACCGGTAGTATTTCAGAAAATACTACCTTTGAGGTCCTTGCCCTAAGCTTTTGACCTAAATCCCTAAAATTATTTTTAAGGACGCTCCACCTACCTTTAACTTTGTCATTGGTTCCGATGGACCATGACCGCTGGATCTTCTCCAGACCCGCCCAGTAATCTGTCAACCCAATCCGCGATGTGTCGAATTTGAGCGCCAGGAAGACAACACACCGTTCGGCGATCACGGTCTTTGTGACAGATTTCCCTATCTGTTCCCCTAATAATTGAGTCTCCCACTACCAGCACCTGTCTGGCCTGCCCTGCTCTCCTGGTCCCCTGCTTACCGGAGCTGACATTCCCCTGACTGGCAGAGGAAGTGTCTGGCTGCAGCAGTGCCGTCCCTGGACTGACATCCCCCTCATCTGCCAAACGTGCAAACTTGTTGGGGTGTGTCAGATCAGGGCTAGCCTCCCTGGCACTCTTCCCTCTCCCCTGCTTTCTCTTACCCAGCTAGCTACCTCACTTTCCTGAGCCTCCTCTCTGTCACCCTCCCCCTCATCTACCCCATAGAGTGCTTGCTCGGTGAGAAGCAAACTCTTTTCCAAATTGTTAACGCCTCTCAGTGTTGAAACTCGTCCCGTTTTAGATACTCAATTTGTGATTCCAAACGGGTAATTTTCTCACATTTTGAACAATGATATGCACCCTCAAACGGCTGTTCCAGGACGGCATACATCATGCAAGATGTGCACTGGACTGCGCTGTCAATAATGGAACACATACTAAATGGGGATTACACAACAAAAGCGAAAAATACAATAGAATGCAGTGATAAGAAACTGATTTACTGCAGTCCCTGAATCTGAAGTCACTTAATTTAAAGTCACTGCTGGAGCGTTCAATCTTTCTGTAAGTGTGATTTCCCCCTCATCTGTTCTGTGAGCTCCGGAGCTGAAAACAAACATAGTGGGAAGTAAGGTAAAGGACGTCACAGCAGTACAGTGCCGACAGATTCCACAGAAGGGAGAGGCCCTATGCTTGTGAGAGAAATGCATCTAGCTGTGCAGCTGAAGAGGGGATTTATTCCTTTACAGTTATGATTGTACTAAGAAGAAAGGCCATTATGCAAACATTTTTTTAAAGCAATTTTTTTTTAAAGGCCTTTTTTTTTTTTCTTGCTTCCTTGTACTGCTGAAGTTAGCCTCCTTCCCCCTCTGACAGCTGACAATATAGCCCCTTCTTACTTCCCCTGCAGAAGGACTTTTCTCAGCTATACTGCTATGGTACTACAGAGAGTGCCAGAGATCTATTGCTACTGGCTGCTCTGCAGTGAACAGGGGCCTGTAATGTAGAGACCTAGTTGTGGGGGGGAGCGTGACTGAGCATACGTGTCCCTGTAGGTGGATGTGCCCATTGCTACCCTCTTTGAACACCAGGTGGTGCTTTACAAATGTGACCAGAGACAGTCCATGCCTAGGTTCATCGGGCAGCTTGTGCTCCTCAGGCATGCATCTTCACATCAAGATTTATTTAAATTTTTTCGCTTGATACCTGGACAATCCCTTTAAATTTGCAGGCCTTTACCGATACAGGAAGAAATGACTACAGCTGCATGTACGGTACTTTTAGTAATTGCTGCCTGCATCTGTATGCCGTGGATTATCTGTAAAACTCATAAGGGCATCGCTCTCATCCCAACCCCCTAAGGGAGCCGTAAAGGCATCATTACTAAGTAATGTTGCACGGGTAAGCCGTATGTGCAGGCTGCCTTCATATCATTAAAGAGCCTAGGCAAAGGCATTGGGGGCTTAATTTAACGCAGGATCAGATGTAGGCCAGGCCTCTGGAGATATTCTACATCTTCGCGTACGACCCTCCCACAAGCGGACGCCGAGGAGATCCGTAACGTTCTGCTAAGTTGTGCAGAACAGAGCAATTAGCTACTTAGAGCGGAGGAATAAAGATGGAGTGCGCGGGGAAGTCGAAATCCAAGAGCGCAATCCCCGTGTTCATTTTGGCCCGTTTCCAACGCCCCCTATGACCCCCACTTTCCTGCGCAGGTTCTGGAACCCAGCCGCCATTTTTGTTTTGAGAGGGCGAGAAGGGGCGGATGTAATGAATGGATTTTATTGTGTCATATTTCACAAACCCTTTTCTGACTGTTCGGGGACCGAATGGGAAAAAGCTTCCAGAGAAACTCCAGCCAAAAACAACACGGCGTTATTCCCCAGGCCCGCGTCTGCGCTGCTTTCTCGCTGGCTGCGGCCCAGAGAAGGAATGCGGCCTGACAATTTCTGACTCTTGTTCATTCTTAATGCTCGAAAACCTCTCCCCTGCCAAGAAAAACACCGAAAAAGAGCCCTTCAGCAGATAATCACACATATTTACGAGCCTGCAGGTGGGAGGCGGACAATATTTCGGAAACATTTCCCTCCGATTTCATACTCCAGGCTGGAAAGAGGCTCATTTATTCTATAGATACGGAGTGAAATGCGCGGGCGGCTGTGGAAAAGGCTTAGAGGTTTTTGATGTTTTTGAAAAAAAAAATATTTAAAAAGATTACGTTACGATTAGATGAAATTGCTAATTTTTCCACCGAGAATTAAAAATATGAAATAACAGATCCTTGATATATTTATATATATATATATTTTTTTTTTAGATCTTGTTATATCTGCTTCTGGTAAAGTTGGGTGACAACCAGTATGGCTGCTGTTAATCTGCCATATTGGGTTCTCACCCAGTTTTTCTTGGTTCCTGAATGGCAAATCTGCCCAGTGGTACAAGGAAACTTAAAGGGGTCTACATTTTTCTAACCAGCCCCTGGATCTGAATGCTTTTGTAATTGTATGTAATTAAAAATTTTGCATAGCCACTGAGTTATTCAATAAAATGTATTAGTATAGCGCCACCTGCTGTTAGTTCTTTTCCTTATTTTTTGGGGTCCGTCTCACTGAGTTGGTCGCACATGCTCAGTTAAAATTTTCAACTGCCACCAGCCATATCTTCTGTTAGAAGTTACAGGGAAAGAGCTACAGCAGAAGGGACACATCCCCTGAGAAAGGACACACCCCTCGGCTGCCAGCCTGAAATAAATCTAGCAGAACAATTGGCGCAATGTAAGTGGAGATCTCTGGATCCATGTGAGGTGCAGGCCTGGTTCTAGCTTTGTTAGAAAGAGATGGACATCATACAGAACATGACAAATTTGGTATAGGGTTCTAGTGGTAGGACACCCTCCTCTCTAATGTTTATACCCATCTTCTGGATAGGGGGTACGTTTTAACAACCGACTACCCATGGGATTGTGGGATTATCATGGCAGCCACCATTTTTCAAGAGCTCTGCTTGCTGTCAGAGTGTATGTACATCCTTGAGTGCCTCTGCCTCCTCGCAACTTACTAAGCACAGCGCCGCCCATTCTATAGTGGCTGTGCTTGGTATTGCAGCTCGGCCCCATTCACTTGTATGGCACTGAGCTGCGCCTAGGCCATGTGACCGATGTACGGTGACGTCACTAGTCTAGGATAAGCTGCAGCACCACGGTGTCCTCAATCGGCATGAGGATGGGTCATCAGTACAGAAGTCTCAGAAAACCCCTTTAATAGAGGAAGGTCCTCTGCTCGGCATCTTCATCTCTTGGCCAGCAGAGTGGTCACAGAGTGTCTCTTGCTCAGGAGGACCTTCCATGACCTGTATTATACAGACAGCCCATTGGACACTGTGTAATGCTCAATATCCCCTGCGGTGGCGCTGGAGGGACACTGTACACGTGTTCCCACACAGGAGTCCTAGCAGGGGGGCACTCTGTGATAAACATGCCTTTTAGGAAGTGCATCTTTTCTTATTCCTCTGTGATGCGCCTTCCCTCTGTTACTCCTCCTAGAAATTCAGGAATAAATTGACAACTCTGTGTTACCAGTTGGAGTCTGTCACTGACCAGTCAGAGCAGACAGCATCAGACTTTGTGGTGTCACACCCCTTTGACAACTGGAAGGTTAACACCAAGTTGTCCATTCATTCATTTGCAGAAGGAGTAGTTGAGGAACCTTTACGACGCAGAAAAAAATGCTCAGTGTTTAAGGCTCATGTTCAAGTATTTAGTAAAAATGACCTGTCAGGGGTGAACCATGGCTGATTTGAGAGGCGGAAAACCAACATCTGCTGAAGTGCCTCTATTAACAGCACTATCAGGGTGCTTCCTTTCACACAGCAATGGCGTTAAATGATAAAATTCTGGATGCCCGCAGCCTCCACTAGAGGGCACTCACTGCACACACTGTCAATGGGAACAATATAATTACTGTACATAGCGGCAAGGTGTTAATAGAGGGTAAATCTTCCAATTCCATTTACGAGGTCCAGGATTCGTGGAGAGCGGTTACAGAGAGTTCCTCTCACGCTGGAGGACCCAACACAAGGAAAACTGTGTAATGTTTCATTTCGCCTGTGGAGGCGCTGCAGTGGGATTGAATACTTGCTTCTGTCACAGATTACATCTGATCGCTGGGGTCACAGTAGTGAGACAGCGTGTTATCGCCTCATTTTCAGAGGCATCCTTCTGTCAATGGATTGTATAAGGGAACTACCATCGAAACCAATGTAGACCCTGCATCACAGTGTTGGAAAAATGCACCCGCGGAGGACCTTACATTGCAGGGAACGCTATCCCACTATTTCTTGGCAAAGCGCTTAAACATGACATTGCCCAGACCCCGTCCCAACTCCGAGTAACATGGGTGAATTAACATGACTGAATTACGTTCTCGGGGAGAGGGGGGGGGGGTGTAGGACGCATTTGAAAAATGAACGTTCTTGGCAAAAACCTGGGAAATGCACTAATTCATTTTCCACGTTGTGACCTTTAAGGAGAAGGCAAGGGAAAAAAATAGAAGACTGTGGGAATAGTGGGAGCTCGGTTCGCCCCTGGCTGCGGGGACCACAACAAGAGGGGAAATTAAGCGTGACATTCCGTAACACGTCCATGAGCCTGCTGCTCCTGCGCTACGGAAAGAGCCCGGGCTCTTAAAGGCACAGTACTGCCCTAACACTACTGAGCGTCATCAATTCCAGTCTTTATCTATACGAGGAAATAGTAAAACATAACACGTTCCAGCATTAGAAAGAGTTAAATACTATGGGGAAGATTTATCAAACTGGTGTAAAGTAGAACTGGTTTAGTTACCCATAGCAACCAATTATTATTATTTATTAGTAAAGCGCCATTCATTCCATAGCGCTGTACATATGACAAGGGGTGCACATACATAATACAGACAGCTGCACTAAGCATGACCAAGACAAGTTACAGACTGGTACAGAAGGAGAGAGGGCCCACCATCTACAAGGTATGGAGGATGGGCACAGTAGGTGAGGGTAAAGCTGGTCATAGGTGCATAGCAGCAGCAGGGTCAGCAACCTTCGGCACTCCAGCTGTTGTGAAACTACAATTCCCAGAATGCTCCATTCATTTCTATGGGAGCTCTGAGAACAGCAGAGCAAGTATGCATGCTGGGAGTTGTAGTCCCACAACAGCTGGAGTGTCGGAGGTTGCCTACACCTGCTGTAGGTTGTAGGCTAGTCGGAAGAGGTGGGTTTTCAGGTTTCTTTTGAAGCTTTCCACTGTAGGTGAGAGTCTGATATGTTGGGGTAGTGAGTTCCAGAGTGTGGGGGATGCACGGGAGAAATCTTGGAGGCGATTGTGGGAAGAGGTGATAAGAGGAGCGAAGGTGGTCTGGTGAGGATCGGAGATTATGTGTGGGGATGTATCGGGAAAGTATCTCAGAGATGTAGGGAGGGGACAGCTTGTGGACGGCCTTGTATGTATTTGTCAGTATTTTGAACTGAACCAATCAGATTCCACCTTTCATTTTTGACAGCTCCTTTGGAAAATTAAAGGTGGAATCTGGTTGCTATGGGCAACTAAGCCAGTTCTACTTTACACCAGTTTGATAAATGACTCCTTTGTCCACCACCTTAAAAGGTAACTGTCATGTTTTCATAAATAAAAAAAACAATTTTAGCATATGTTACTGCTGCAGCAGCAGCATTCTGCATAAAGCAATCTTTAGTTTCTTCACTTACCACTGTTTTCCTTGAGTTTTTCCCTTAGTTACGGCTGTTTAAACATTTACAATATGAGGACCTTGTCAAGATGGCTCCTCTGCCAGTTCTCTGAGGCCAGAACTGCTTTCCCTCACTTCCCATACACACTTGCTGTAGCCAGCATCTTCCTGCCAGCCAATCAGATTGGATTACTGAGAGACACGCCTCATCACTCTGAAGCCTAATGCAGGCATGCAGTGTGAAGGACCGCCCCTCCGTCTTCCTGTCTTCTTAGCCGGAGACAGATGAGCCATAGCAACTGTCTTTTAAGGGAGCAGTGGAAAGGGACAGGGGACATTAATGAAAGCTGTTATTATAAGGTAATTACAGATCTTTTGAAATCATTGACAGACTAAGGCTCCATTCACACGTCCGCAATTCTGTTCCGCATTTTCCGGAACGGAATTGCGGACCCATAAATTTCTATGGGGCCACACGATGTGCTGTCGGGATCCGGAAATGCGGATCCATTACCGAAAAAAATAGAACATGTCCTATTCTTGTCCGCAATTGCGGACAAGATTAGGCATTTTCTATTGAGTGCCGGTGATGTGCTGTCCGCAAAATGTGGAACGCACATCGCCGGTGTCCGTCTGTGGATCCGCAAAACACATACGGATGTGTGAATGGACCCAAACTCAGGTGTACATGCCTAGCTCTAATAAACTAGAAAATAAAAAAAAATATGGCAGTTACTTTAAGCATCTACTGTATATTAAAGGTATAGGACTTTATACAGGCCTATACATCTCCATGGTAACAGACTACAAGCAAACCCTGCGTAGTCTGATCCTGCAGTCATGGGCTAGGTTCAAATCTTCATCTGGTAAATCCAATAGTCAGCTCCAGCAGAATTGCCGTATCCGGCATATCCAGACACTGCCGGGCAATCATTCACGATAATGGGATCCGGTGGGTTTCTGGCATAAATGTCGGGTTTCTGGCGGAAAAATACTGCAGCATGCAGCGGTATTTCTCCAGCAGAAAGCCAGTATTTATGCAAGAGGCCCTCCAGATCCCATTATAGAGAATGATTGACCGGCAGTGTCTGGATATGCCGGATACGGTAACTCTGCCGCAACCGACTACTGGATTTACCAAACTGAGATGTGAAGGAAGCCATATCCTCTTCCATGTGTCCCCTATTTCTTGATGGCATACTTTCAATAGGTTAGTAGGAAGCAGGGGACAGATGGCAGGACAATGTGACTGCAGGATGCCAAACCCCCACCACTCTTGCACAACCCCTTTAAAATGACCGATCCAACAATACCATGAAGATCGTCAGTCGCAATGGCTGATGGGTTGTTACAGTTTTTACACAAACAGCACCCCCTTTGTCTAGTGGCTGCGTCCAGTATTGCACCTCAGTCCTATTCAAGTTAATGGGATTGAGCTGCATTACCAGACGCAGCCTATGAACAAGAGGGGCGCTGTTTTGAGAAGAAAGCTCTAATGGCTCAAAACCTTTGCAACATCTCTTCTTGGCGCTACTACCAATACTTCGGCCTCTTGCCAGGGGTTAACACCGTGTGGAGATACTCTTCATCTTTATACTGTGCAATGTACGCTTTATTACCCTGAAATGATACTGGGCCCCACAACAAACTGTTGATAGGGCCCTCTCACATCACTACATGCCTAACCATTATATACATGTACTCATGGACACTCGTGTACTCATGCTGGGGGTTGTAGTTTCAGGGGATTATCAGGGGAGATATAGAAAAGGAAAACTGGCTTAGTTGTCCATAGCAACCAATCAGATTACACCTTTCATTTCTCAGAGCTCCTTTGGAAAATGAAAGGCTCAATCTGATTGGTTGCTATAGGTAACTAAGCCAGCGTCCCTATATTACAGTGCCTCATGGCGCTCGTTGTCATAGTAACATGAGACTTTCCTTCCCCAGTTCTCAGGCCTCTGTCAGGCAGTGGTGTAGGAGGTCGTCCCCGGCTTGATACATTCCATATCTGCTCCCGCAGCAGCTTGATATACACCATGTCCACTTCCTGGCATGCCTGAGCTAGGCCGCTGGTGCTCCATGTAATTGAAGCCTTGCAGGTGTTCTCTCCGGTATCTGCCCCTCACATCACGCGTGTGGAATGCCTGTCCCCAGCCGCCCATTTGTATCCTGATATACCCACATCTTTCCTACCACTGTTTTTCTTTCTTAAAGTGCTCTCCCTGCCCTGGAAGAAGGATGTGCTTCATTTCTTCCCACTGCAGGGACCGGGACTGCTAGCAATCCTAAACCTGTCCCTGATATACTATGACTGTCTCGGCCTTAAAGGGAATGTCATCATCCTATGGACGATCTTGCTCTTATGTCGCTTTTTAATTAAATGCAAATTAATCCCTGGGTGCAACAAAGACGTTGCTGTTGCACCTTGTTGCGCCACTCACCCTCTACATGCCCTGCCCCCACCTCTTTGACTGACAGCGCCAGGCTCCTACTTGTTCATGCCCGGCCCCGCCATGTTTGGTGCCTGCACAGTACAGGGGTGAAGTTCGCCAGCTCCCCTTCCTCCCTGTACTGCGCATGTGCCAATCATTGTATATGTCTACACGCCTGGCCCTGTCAGTCAGAGAGTTGGAGGCGCGGCATGTAGAGAGCGAGCGGTGCAACGGCAATACCCTCGTTGCACCCAGGGGTTAATGTACATATGATTAAAAAAGCTGCTTTCCACGGAGCGACATGGGGGCAAGAACGTCAGATTCAACAGGCGAGGGCTCATCGGGCATCTAAGGATGGATTTGATGACAGATTTCCTTTAAAGGGGGTGTCCATTTATTTTATTTTTTTTAAATAAAGATTAACCCTTTCAGAACTTTGAGTGCTTTGAGGACAAGAGCCAAACGTCATCTTTTGGAAAGCTATATATTTCAGTATTTCTCAGTTGACCTCCATTTTTTTTTTTTTTTTTTTATGTGTATTTTGCAGAGAAAAATGATCACAAAAGGGAAGACATTAAAATTTTTTCCATGTTTGAATCCTGTAATTCTCCCGTGGATAGTGACGTTATACACGTGTACCTTGTATGACGTCGCTATAGCACGTTATACATGTATCATCCCTTTAAAGGGGTGTTCCCATCTTGGACATTTCATGGCATGTGGCTAATGTCAGATAGGTGCGGGCCCCACCTCTAGGACCCGCTCCTATCTTCAGAACGGGCCCCCGAAGTGAACACATAGCGCACCATTCATGCGCAGCCATCCTCAGTTCACCGCTATGGCGCAGTCCCTTAGGTGTGAATGGACAGGTGGTTGCGCTTGTACGGTACTTGCTATTTGCGCTTGCACGGTACTTGCGGCTATTTTTGGAACTCCCATAACAATGGAGAGTATGCAGCGCATGCGCGGTATACTCTCCATCAATTAATGGGATCAGTTCTCTAGATAGGAGCTGATCTCATAGGTGGGACCTGCACATATCTAACGTTCGCGGCATATCCAGCAATAGGCCGTCAATGTCACAGATGGAGACAAAGGACCCTTCCCTTCTCCTGACAGGTCTGTTTTAGTCCCCATGTAATAACAATTCTAGAGCATCTATTCTTATAGCCCTATGTTGTGCCATTCCTCTATTATTCCTACTAGAAGTTGGAATGAATTACTAGCAGTTTGCAGTGAAGGTCCAGCTGGGTGTTACCAGTTGGACAGTACTAGTAGGAAGGATATCACATGTAGAAAATCTGCAGATAAAACTTCATATAAACACAGGTTTTCATGTATCTACACGTACACAAATGGTGGTCACCCAGTCAGGGAGCAAATTGGCCTGCTGAACTATATGGAGTATAGAAAAGTTAGGAGTGGTATAAGTCATCCGACAGGAGTCCTTGTCATGGAGGAACATTCTTGCTCAGTTACATATGGGGGGGAGGGGGGGATATTTGGCAGATCTATTGTCCAGCGCAGATGTTTCATTTTGTTTCTTAAGTAATAATCATCTTTTTATTGGGAAAATCATTTTCAGCTGCGTCTTCTCATCGTCTGACAGGAAGGAGCAGGTTTTCTTCCCTCTTCCAGTCGTAATATTTTATTTGTGGTTTCTAGTCCTTCTGCTGCCAAAATAAGTCACCATATCAGGTCCTGGTCCTACAGCTTCCTTCTCCAGTCTGCCCGCGCCGAAAGGCGGAAATGGATGGCAGTGCCCGTCCGGTGCCATAATAAAGGCGCTCCTCTATGGGGCCTCGTGTCTTCAAGGCTCCTTCATGATACTTTCATGTGGATGGTGGCCCCCTTACACCAAAGGGGGATAGGTAATGTACCCGACCAGGCCACTACCGCAACAATTTTGTTGGTAACTGTGGGGCATTTAAAAGCCTTGCACCTGGGAACGCCCACTCCTGGGCAGCACTCACATACGCCCGCCCGGCTCATTGTCAGCCCAGGACAGCTCAAATTTCCCAGGGCTGGTGCCCACTTCAATGTTTTTCACTTTACAATGCCACTCCTGGCCACCCGGCTGCTCAGGAAACTTCAGTATACATCCCTATGCCTTGAGCTCCCCCTAGTGGTAGAGGCAGACAGGTGGTATATTATTTCTTAACTAAATGACCAAAGTGGCCCATTCATTTTCAGGATCGGTGGGGGTCCTAGTAATGTCCCATCACTTTATAAGAATAGAATAACCCCTTAGGTGGATCATTTCTGCTGCCACTAGACAGAGCTCCCTGCATAAGCATTTAGCTGTACGCATCCCTTCGCCTTGAGCTCCCCCTTGTGGTAGATGCAGACAGGCATTATATTATTTTTTAACTAAATGGTTTTGTGAAGGTAAATGCGACTAGGATTCTACATGACGATAACAGAGCTCTGTAAACTTTCCTGCCGCCTCCACATCTGTTAACCCCTTCACCATCCTAAACCGCCTGAAATAAGTGTCAACCTTTAAATGACTGTATAGAAAGCTGGTAAAGTGAGTATGCAATAACAGGGGCCAGCATTTCAGACCATGGGAATAGCATAGTCCTGCCAGACAAAGCAATTGTCGGTATGTTCCACTAATTAGAGTGAAGGAGAACATACAAACACTATACAAGTAGTAGCCTGCCGGGAATCAGTCCCATGCAAGGAAGCAGCACTAATCTCTGTGTTACAGGCCTGCACATGATGTCATATAGAAGAAGGAAACAATTAAGCGAGTTCCCTCAGTACTCGCTCGGTCCAATCGGTGACAGCGTCCACATGCTTACTGCTTTTTCTACTTTCCGCAGTTTGACCTTTGGATTGTCTTTTGGGACCCTGTCTGATAATAGAAATGCGCAGTGTCTGCTTATGGAGGGTTTTTATTGTAAATGTTATATCCTGTAGCTGAGATATCATTAGATGTGACTTCACCATAGACTTCATCCTACCCAACTGGACTGCCGAGGAACGGACGCTAAGTTACGTCTTCCCGGTGAGATATTAGAAAATCATTCGTAACCTCAATGGTGAAGATAAGTGACCAAGGTGGTGGTTTTAGGAGAGCAGGGGTTTCTATGGGTATATCAATTAGCAAAGGTACTTAAAGGGAGTTTCCACTTTTAAATATACGACATGCCTACCATTGTAATATATATATATATTTAATATTATTTGAATACATGAATCTTTGTAATATATCTGTCAGAAATGTATCTAGTCAAGACACTGCGCATGAATGGCTGTGCTCGGAGAGTTACACTGCCGGGCAAGGAAGGCAGAAAACGGAGCCAATCAGGTGTCCAATCGCAAAGCTAGGCGGGGGATTTAGAGGGGTTGGTCCATGTCACACATTGGTGACATATCGCTAGGATATACCACCAATGTCAGATCGATATCTCTAGAACTCTGGCCCCCAAAGTGAAGGAGATCACACCTTGCATGTGCAAAGTGCTCTTTATTCACCTCTATGGGAGCATGGCCACCCCCCCATTCA
Organism: Bufo bufo; assembly: GCF_905171765.1. Taxonomy (NCBI): domain Eukaryota; kingdom Metazoa; phylum Chordata; class Amphibia; order Anura; family Bufonidae; genus Bufo; species Bufo bufo. The sequence continues at coordinate 780,133,521 of NC_053389.1, read as the reverse complement.
CCGCTAGAGGAGCCTCAGCTATTTTCAGCATTCTCATTGAAGTGAATGGACGGTGGTTGAGCTTGGATGGTAAGCCCTTGTTCACCTTGTTCTATCTGACATTGGTGGCATCTCCTAGCGGGATGCCACCAGTGTGTGAGATGGGTCAACCCCTTAAGAACTGAGAACTGAGTGATTACCATTGCCTGTGATTTTGTTGTATCTTGGCTCCTGCGCTTTGTGCTACTCACTATTACTGCACCTGAACTCCTAGTAATTTGACTGTTGCTTGTCTTCTGGACTAACCCCTTGTCTTCTGATATTTGGCTTCTACTGAATCTTCTGGTATTCTGACCGTGGCTGGTTTCTAAGTTGACTCCTTGCCCACTGTTTTGGCATTATCTGTCTCTCCTGGCTTAGGCCCTTCTCATCTAATACTCTTTGCACCTCTGATTATTCTGGAAGGTCTGCTTTTAACAAGCTTGCACCAGTTTTCTGCTACCTTACTTTGCAGACATAACCTGGGTCCCTAGCAGCCAAGTCCATCCGGCCTTGTGGCTGTCTGGTGAGGAACCTAGGGGTAGCCTTAGCTACCTACCGACTGGAGTGGCTGGCTGTGGTTTTAGATGGTGACCCTAGTATTATCTTATTAGGGAGAAGTATAATCTTACTCACTTTCCAGCAGCCTGTAGTCTACCCCTGTGCCATCTGCAGAATCCTTGTAAATTCAGAAACCTCTTCAGTTGTAAAAAAAAAAATACATCTAGTGTAAAATAATAACTAAAAATTATGAAGAAGAAGGGAGGAGAGGGATGCAGCTGCAGTATCTCTGTTTTCCTAGTGTGTGCTGTGAAAAGTGAGGGGGAGCAGTGAATGAACATATTTTATTGGCCCAGAAATGGTAAATTTGGTCAAAAAGGTTGTTCGTCAATCATCTATAAATTGAATGTGCAAACTTTATTTAACTTTTTGCTAGTATGGCCTACATAGTTACTCCTCATGGTGCAAACATAAAATGTACTGTTGCTACCTGGAAACTGTCAGCAAGCCTCTGTCTATAAGTGCATAATTGTGCCCTTCTGTGTGTTGGCTGGGAATAGACATAAATGGGTTTTCCTATCTAAAAACGTGATTGCCTATTGTTAGGATATGCCATCATATTGTGATCCATGGGGGTCTACCACTAATGGTGAGAATAAAGGGGCCACAGCACTAATTAGTGTCGCTTCCCTTTCACTAATTTCCCCTAACAAATGACTAAAAATAAGAAAATGAGACCCACAAGTTTGCAGGAGCTAAGCGTGGAACTTCAGATCATGCTGCGATTTCCTGCTCAGAGAGAGGGAGACAGAGCTGCATCATTCAATGTTTGGGTACGGAGCTATTCACATGATTGTTTTAGAGAATGTGATTGAAATGAAATGTAAAAATTTATGAAGCTGCATGAAGCTGGGAGTTTCCCAACCACATTGGGTAGAGGTGGATTTTTTCCCTCAGCTCCTGAGTGGAGATCTACAGTCAGGTCCATAAATATTGGGACATCGACACAATTCTAACATTTTTGGCTCTATACACCACCACAATGGATTTGAAATGAAACGAACAAGATGTGCTTTAACTGCAGACTGTCAGGTTTAGTTAAACACAACCGTTTTTCGGGTCCGCATCCGAGCCACAGTTTTTGCGGCTCGGGTGCGGACCCATTCACTTCAATGGGGCCGCAAAAGATGTGGACAGCACTCTGTGTACTGTTCGCATCCGTTGCTCCGTTCCGAGGCCCCGCAAAAGAAATATAGCATGTCCTATTCTTGTCCGTTTTGCGGACAAGAATAGGCATGTCTACAATGGGCTGCCCATTCCGTTCCGCAAATTGCGGAAGGCACACAGGCTGCTTCCGTTTTTTGCGGATCCGCGGTTTGCGTACTGCAAAAAACTGAATGGTTGTGTGCATGAGGCCTTAATTTGAGGGTATTTACTTCCAAATCAGGTGAACGGTGTAGGAATTACAACAGTTTGCATATGTGCCTCCCACTTGTTCAGGGACCAAAGGTAATGGGACAAGGAACTGCTCATGATCCTAAGCATACCACCTCATCAGTGAAGCATGGTGGTGGTAGTGTCATGGCGTGGGCATGTATGGCTGCCAATGGAACTGGTTCTCTTGTATTTATTGATGATGTGACTGCTGACAAAAGCAGCAGGATGAATTCTGAAGTGTTTCGGGCAATATTATCTGCTCATATTCAGCCAAATGCTTCAGAACTCAGTGGACGGCGCTTCACAGTGCAGATGGACAATGACCCAAAGCATACTGCAAAAGCAAGCAAAGAGTTTTTTAACCCCTTAGTGACCACTAATACGCCTTTTTACTGACGCAAACAAAGGGGGTTTTAGCTAAACAGCTTGTTTTAATCAATCATTACATGTACTTAAAATGGTGCATTAAAAACTATAAGGCCCCTTTCACACGAGTGAGTTTTCCGCGCACATTTTTTTTTTCACGCATTCAGTTCTGCGTTGCGTGAAAAACGCAGCATGTTGTATAGGCTACATGCACACGACCATATGTGTCCGCATCCTATCCACAAAAAAAACGGAACGGACACGGAAACAAAATATGTTAGTGTGCATGAGGCCATATTCTGCGTTTTTCACGCAGCCCTGGCCCTATAGAAGTGAATGGGGCTTCAGTGAAATACGCATTGCACACGCGCGGAAAAAAACTGAATGCAATCGCAGACAAAACTGAATGAACTTGCTTGCAAAATGGTGAGAGTTGCACTGAACGCATCCGGAGCCAATCCGTCACGCTCGTGTGAAAGAGGCCTAACTTGTCCTGCAAAAAATAAGACCTCATACAAATACATTGATGAAAAAACAAAAAAAGTTATAGCTCTTGGAATGCAATTTTTTTTTAAAAATGTGTGTGGTCACTAAGGGGTTAAGGGAAAGAAGTGGAATGTTATGCAATGGCCAAGTCAATCACCGGACCTGAGTCCGATTGAGCATGCATTTCACTTGCTGAAGACAAAACTGAAGGGAAAATGTCCCAAGAACAAGCAGGAACTGAAGACAGTTGCAGTATTGGCCTGGCAGAGCATCACCAGGGATGAAACCCAGCGTCTGATGATGTCTATGCGTTCCAGACTTCAGGCTGTAACTGACTGCAAAGGATTTGCAACCAAGTATTAAAAAGTGAAAGTTTAATTTATGATTATTATTCTGTCCCATTACTTTTGGTCCCTTAACAAGTGGGAGGCACATATGCAAACTGTTGTAATTCCTACACCGTTCACCTGATTTGGATGTAAATACCCTCAAATTAAACCTGACAGTCTGCAGGTAAAGCACATCTTGTTAGTTTCATTTCAAATCTTTTGTGGTGGTGTATAGAGCCAAAAATGTTAGACTTGTGTTGATGTCCCAATATTTATGGACCTGACTGTACTTGGCTGGAACCAGTAACCACATTAACAGGACCTAGACATTTGGAGAAGCAGCGAGGATAAATAGATTCATTTATATTTATTAACTGTTTTTAATATACAGTACAGACCAAAAGTTTGGACACCTTCTTATTCAAGGAGTTTTCTTTATTTTCATGACTATGAAGGCATCAAAACTATGAATTAACACATGTGGAATTATATACATAACAAACAAGTGTGAAACAACTGAAAATATGTCATATTCTAGGTTCTTCAAAGTAGCCACCTTTTGCTTTGATTACTGCTTTGCACACTCTTGGCATTCTCTTGATGAGCTTCAAGAGGTAGTCCCCTGAAATGGTCTTCCAACAGTCTTGAAGGAGTTCCCAGAGATGCTTAGCACTTGTTGGCCCTTTTGCCTTCACTCTGCGGTCCAGCTCACCCCAAACCATCTCGATTGGGTTCAGGTCCGGTGACTGTGGAGGCCAGGTCATCTGGCGCAGCACCCCATCACTCTCCTTCATGGTCAAATAGCCCTTACTTTCAAAGTTTTCCCAATTTTTCAGCTGACTGACTGACCTTCATTTCTTAAAGTAATGATGGCCACTGCTTTTTTCTTGCCATAATACAAATTCTAACAGTCTATTCAGTAGGACTATCAGCTGTGTATCCACCTGACTTCTCCTCAACGCAACTGATGGTCCCAACCCCATTTATAAGGCAATAAATCCCACTTATTAAACCTGACAGGGCACACCTGTAAAGTGAAAACCATTTCAGGGGACTACCTCTTGAAGCTCATCAAGAGAATGCCAAGAGTGTGCAAAGCAGTAATCAAAGCAAAAGGTGGCTACTTTGAAGAACCTAGAATATGACATATTTTCAGTTGTTTCACACTTGTTTGTTATGTATATAATTCCACATGTGTTAATTCATAGTTTTGATGCCTTCATAGTCATGAAAATAAAGAAAACTCTTTGAATGAGAAGGTGTGTCCAAACTTTTGGTCTGTACTGTATGAGATATAAAAGTAATAATTCTGCATCAATCTACCTTTACCATAGACAGGCACAGAACACTTGATAACGTTTAATGTATTTTCGGACTGCTGTTTTTTCTGTTCAATATCTATTTATTACCTGCAGGTGGCAGTGTTGCAGAAGCTATTTATTAGGAGGCTACAACCGTAGTACCGTACATATCGCTCATATTAGGCTGTGGCTACAAGTTTCACATTCAGCCTGGATGCCTTGAAAATCTCAAAATTTTTGCAACTTGAATAAAAAAAAAAAAAAGAGTATTGATGTATATACCTGACTGGCAGATGCCCCCCGGGGCTCATAAGAACTGCTGTGCTGTGGAATTATTTACTTGTTCATTATTCCTAAAAAAAAACTAAGCATAGGTTATCATGTATGTTCCTGAGAAATCTAAGGATAGGCCATCATGTGTATTCCTAAAAAAATCTAGCATAGGTCTTCAGTGTATATTCCTGAAAAAAACCAAGGGTAGGTCATCATGTATATTACTGAAAATCCTAAGTGTAGGCCATCAATTTATATTCCTGAAATATCTATGAATAGGCCATCAATGTATATTCCTGAAAAATGTATGGATAGGCCATCAATGTGTATTCCTGAAAAATCTAAGGATAGGCCATCATGTATATTCCTGAAATATGTCAGGATAGCGCATCGATATTACAGTGACTATATTACAGAAAATCTAAGGATAGGCCATCAATGTGTATTCCTGAAAAATATAAGGATAGGCCATCAATGTATCTTCATATAAACCAATTTACACTGTATTCAGAATCCTGCTGACTCCCTCTTCCTCAGTGCATTGTGGGAACTCAAAGGCCACTTTCAGACGGGCGTTGCGGGAACACGCACAATTTTTCCGCTCGAGTGCAAACCATTGTAATGCGTTTTGCACGCGCGTGAGAAAAATCGCCCATTTTTGGTACCCAAACCCAAACTTCTTCACAGAAGTTCGGGCTTGGGATCGGTGTTCTGTAGATTGTATTATTTTCCCTTATAACATGGTTATAAGGGAAAATAATAGCATTCTGAATACAGAATGCATAGTAAAACATCGCTGGAGGGGTTAAAAAAATTAAAAATTATTTAACTCACCTTAATCCACTTGATCGCGCAGCCGCCATCTCTTCTGACTTCTTTCTTTGCTGTGTGCAGGTAAAGGACCTGTGGTGACATCACTCCGGTCATCACATGATCCATCACCATGGTAAAAGATCATGTGATGGACCATGTGATGACCGGAGTGACATCACCACAGGTCCTGTTCAGCAAAGAAGGAGACAGAAGGAGATGCCGGCTGCGCGATCAAGTGGACTAAGGTACGCTGTTTTACTATGTATTCTGTATTCAGAATGCTAAAAATTTCCCTTATGACCATGTTATAAGGGAAAATAATAATGATCGGGTCCCCATCCCGATCGTCTCCTAGCAACCGTGCGTGAAAATCGCACCGCATCCGCACTTGCTTGCGATTTTCACGCAACCCCATTCACATCTATGGGGCCTGCGTTACGTGAAAAACGCACAAAATAGAGCATGCTGCGATTTTCACGCAACGCACAAGTGATGCGTGAAAATCACCGCTCATGTGAACAGCCCCATAAAAATGAATGGGTCGGGATTCAATGCGTTCAACTCACACATTGCACCCGCGCGGAAATCTCACCCGTGTGAAAGGGGCCAAAGAATTTAACCTCTTTCAGGTCTGGGGGCAATTAAAAAAAAATTCCCTTTGCATTCTGGTGCTTAATAACGTTTGTGCTCGGATCGGCTCATGCTGAGAGGGTACCCTACCTAAGCCTATACTCCACCCCCCCAACCTAGAAGCAGCAGAGTTATGCCGGAACTGCTTATCGAAGGGTAGCCTAAAGGGGGCTACCCCAATGATGAGACCTGAAAGAAGGGAGGGCTCCTGGGTGGGTTGAAATCGTTCGAACCGACAAGTGGGGGGAGGAGGGCCAGGTTTAAATGGTGAACGCCCCGCCTCCCCTCACACAAATGCGGCACTCTTAATTGCCTACCACTTGTGCTCGGATCGGCTCATGCTGAGAGGGTACCCTACCTAAGCCTATACTCCACCCCCCTAACCTAGAAGCAGCAGAGTTATGCCGGAACTGCTTATCGAAGGGTAGCCTAAAGGGGCCAAAAGAACCATGCATAGGAGTTAGAAAACTTGATAACAGAAACTACAGACCAAAACTCGAAAGCCAATGATATTTCGTATAAGGATCCGGGATATTACGCATGGAACACGCGGAACTGCGACGACCCAACCGTTTGATGACATGTACTGGCACCTAATGCATGGACGCCATTGCTGCCGCGCCCATGCGGAAGGAATGTCCTGTGATCCAGCGAGGACCGACCCCTGAACCTGTCAACTAACCTGAATGTACGTAAGAAAGGCCGCGGTGGTTAGCCGGGCATTGCCTAGTTAGAGTACGGGAGAACATGCCGCTTGGACTAAATACTACGCAGCCAAGCCTCCAAGGCCTGCACCGGACACCATCTGCTGTCCGTGGGAAAGTATCTGACCGCCACTGGTTGCCCCGGCCGTGACGTCTTGGACGAGGCCAAGGTGAGGACATAGATGGACCCGCGCCGGATGAGCTGACCTTTCCGCAGGCACCCAGCCAGCGTATTGGTGCCCATGAGCTCGCCTGACCTGAGGAATCCATGGAAGGCCAGGTACAAGGCTGTTTCTACCAGAGCGCTAACCTGTGGCCCGAACGGTTTGCCCCTGCAGTTTGCCTGTCACGGCCTGAACAAGCTACCGGTAAATGGCTGACGCCCATGTCGTTTCACAACAGACATCTTGCGCAAACCCTTCAACGCCGCTTTGATCGGATGGGCGGAAAAGAGTGACGGTAGGTCCGGATGTAGCCTGCACCAATGGTGCTGAATACCTGCCATGTATAGTTAACAATGCTATAGGACAAGTTTAATTGAGAGTGGCAAAAACCCTGACAAAGCCCAATAGGTGAGTGATAGGCCCCCTTTTTTTTTTATTTTTTATCTCCATGCGTGAGAGACTCTAATGGCGGAGTCCTGTGTGTAAACCTAAAGCGGAGAAGCCATGCGTGAGAGACTAATGGCGGAGCCATGCGTGAGAGACTAATGGCGGAGTCATATGTGTAAAACTAAAACGGAGAAGCTCTGCGTGAGAGACTCTAATGGCGGAGTCATATGTGTAAACCTAAAACGGAGAAGCCATGCGTGAGAGATTCTAATGGCGGAGTCATATGTGCCAACCTAAAACGGAGAAGCCAGGCGTGAGAGACTAATGGCGGAGTCGTATGTGTAAAACTAAAACGGAGAAGCCATGCGTGAGAGACTCTAATGGCGGAGTCATATGTGTAACCTAAAACGGAGAAGCCATGCGTGGGAGACTCTAATGGCGGAGTCATAAGTGTAAACCTAAAACGGAGAAGCCATGCGTGAGAGACTCTAATGGCGGAGTCATAAGTGTAAACCTAAAACGGAGAAGCCATGCGTGAGAGACTCTAATGGCGGAGTCATAAGTGTAAACCTAAAACGGAGAAGCCATGCGTGAGAGACTCTAATGGCGGATCCGTATGTGTAAAACTAACACGGAGAAGCCATGCGTGAGAGACTCTAATGGCGGAGTCATATGTGTAAACCTAAAACGGAGAAGCCATGCGTGGGAGACTCTAATGGCGGAGTCATAAGTGTAAACCTAAAACGGAGAAGCCATGCGTGAGAGACTCTAATGGCGGAGTCATAAGTGTAACCCTAAAACGGAGAAGCCATGCGTGAGAGACTCTAATGGCGGATCCGTATGTGTAAAACTAACACGGAGAAGCCATGCGTGAGAGACTCAGATGGCGGAGTCATAAGTGTAAACCTAAAACGGAGAAGCCATGCGTGAGAGACTCTAATGGCGGATCCGTATGTGTAAACCTAAAACGGAGAAGCCATGCGTGAGAGACTCAAAAATGTATTTATTTTTTTTTCACTATCAACCACTTAAGCAGCTCCCGTATGGGCACAGCTCTGAGTACGAGCATGAAGAGCATGGTATAACGCAGATCACCTGCACGGACTAACTAACATCCTGTGCCTAAATAACCCCCTTGGAACCTAATGTACGGCCGGCAGCAGGAAGCCAGCCACCGCCTATGATCTGCTCCCCCTGACCGAGCCTAGTACTCCTTCCCCTGATCCCTGCCTACCTAACGGCACGGCGGCCCGTGCCAGACTTTATTGAAGATGAGGAGCCTTACCCCCCAGCCGCGTGGGGAGCTCACGCTGCTCCCTGGCAGAATGCACCAGTGCGGGGGAGCCCCCCTTCTCAGCTAGGGCCGACCCACCGCCGGCTGGACACTCGTACCGCGTGGGGAGCAGCGCCACTCCCTGGCAATGTGCACCGGATCAGAGGGAGCCCTTCCTTTACCGTGGGCCCCGGCCCCCGCTGGTTTGAACCGTGTGCCGCGTGAGGAGCCGCACAGCTCCCTGGCATTGTGCGCCGCTGCGGGAGTGCCCCCCCTCACCTAGGGGCTGGTTATTGTGACTGGAACCCGCTGGGAGACTGAAGCCTAACTGGACCTACCTGTGACCGTGAAGGCTGACCTCCCAGGCCGTGGCTGACCCACGTGCGTAGTCGTGACGCAACTACCCGTAGATGCCCACCCAGTGCCTGTAGTTAACGGGAGTGCGACCGAGTCTGTGGATGTGACCGACTAGCCCCTGTAGTCGTGAGGGGACCCTACATCGAGAGTAGCGGTAACGGACCATCGCCTGTAGACGTGGTAGTATTACCTCATGAGTCTGTTGACATGAGACTAATGCCTGCAGTCGTGGCCGGTCTTAATAATGAGTCTGTAGTCGTAACGGATTTGTACCTGCAGTCATGGCAGGGCTTTAGAGCGGGTCTGTAGTCGTGACAGACTGATGCCTGCAGTCGTGGCAGGACTTTATAACGAGTCTGTAGTCGTGACAGACTGATGCCTGCAGTCGTGGCAGGGCTTTATAACGGGTCTGTAGTCGTGACAGACTGTTGCCTGCAGTCGTGGCAGGGCTTTATAAGGAGTCTGTAGTCGTGACAGACCTGGCAAAGCAACATTCCTATCTATACCATTATTATTATTTTTTCTTTTTTTTTTCTTTTCCCCCCCACCAAAGGCCACGACTGTAGGCGCCACCCTGTAAGAGATGCGCCAGAGGCCTGGACATAATAGTCCACCATCCCCCAAGCCTATGCAGGAGAAAAGAGGGGGTTGGCCCCCGCATGCACCACCCCTGACTCACCTGGCGGCCATGACAGCCACGAACCCCACAGTATCGTAAGTTAGCCCACCACCTGTGGACCTGAACAACCAAGAACAGACGTGTGAGTGAGCGCACGCCAGCTGGGCGACACTTCACTCATGCCACCGCTCCCTAGCTAACCACCGGATTATTGTGACTGCGCCCGAACCAACCCCCTGACTGACCGTATGGGCTTACGGGCGGCCCGGCTGCGTGCGCAAAGTGACGTGGCCAGCCCCCCTCCTTGAAGCCCTCTTTATATTTGATCCTTGAACATATTCCAAATTTTATTTAAATATTTTTTTTTTTTTTACTCCTGCCTTAGTACCTAGCCACTGTGCCTGAGCAGAGGAGCCCTGCACCTGGACTGCAGTACCAGTATGGGCCTGTAGGTGTCGACCATCCCCCGCCCTCTCTCAAGCCAGGACCTGCTGGAGCGCAGCAAGCCAGTGATTCCCTTCTAGGTTAGAATTAACCATTGAAATCATAACTTGTTATACAGTGAACATGTCTGAGTATCTGCTTATCTCGTCTTGCCTGAGTTTGGCGCAGTAAAGAAGACGAGTTTATTCTGCAGCGGATTCCTAGACATGAATAAGCATGTCCACCTTCACAGCCTCGCTAATTGTAATTACCAGGAGAACGTGCATCAGGATCGGCTGCGAGGGATTTGCGCTCCGCCATGTGGAACATTGCATCCCGTGCCCACCGCTATCGACTATTTGTACAGGGAAAGCCGCGGCGTATTAATCGCCTATAGGTTTCGGCTTCCGTCCCCTGATCCTGCAGCTGGACCTCCGCTTACTGATTGCAGCTAATGAATAGATCCCTGTGTGAGCGGACGGCGTTTTCCTCTACGGCGGAACGTTCTGATACGGGAGTGAGTAATATATAACGCTGCGTCGTGGAGCCGACGGCCGGCGTGACCGATGCTCAGGGTATGCGAGCGGACGTCGTGACCCGTCGCTGCTGAGCCACAGGTGAGGGGTGCCTGCCTGGGGGACGCTGCATGTGGGAGCGGGGGTGCTTAGCGCAGGGCCTGGAGCGGATCGGGGTGCCTGTCTCGGGGTGCCGGAAGCGATCGGGAGTGCGGGCAGTCTCCAGCGCAGCTGGGGACCGGCGGCACGCTCGGCAGCCCCACATGTTATACATAGCGAGACGGGTGTGCAAGCCACCCTGCCTACCTAATCACCGTAGCGACGAGCTCGACGCAGCCGATCCCCCGATCCTCCAGTGACGCATGCCCTTCTCTGGCACCAACCCACAAGCCGATTCGAAATCGTTCGAACCGACAAGTGGGGGGAGGAGGGCCAGGTTTAAATAGTGAACGCCCCGCCTCCCCTCACACAAATGCGGCACTCTTAATTGCCTACCACTTTAGGAAAAAAATCCAGAAAAAGTTCTGCTGCAGTTTTCAATATTTGTATACAGCAGACACAATGCCTTATATGTGTGGCTCCAGATGTGACGGCGGTGATACCAAAAATCTATTGCTTTGGATTCATATATTACGTTTACTCAATGTACAAATGTGCTTTAGGGTGTTTTTATTTCAAATTTTTAGTTTTTGTAATTCATATTACCTTTTTTTTTTTTTTTAAGTATAGATTTTCATTTTTCATTTTCATTTTTCATTTTCATTTTTCATTTTCATAAGCGGGCATGGATCTATCCAGCGATACATATGAATGGAGTATACAATATACAGATTTAGGCCTCATGCACATGAACGTATTTTCATTCCGTGTCCTTTCTGGGTTTTTTGCGTATACCGAACCATTCATTTCAATGGGTCCGCAAAAAAATGGAAGGCACTCTGTGTGCATTACGTTTCCATATTTCCGTATTTCCGTTCCTCAAAACTATAGAACATGTCCTTTTATTGTCTGCATTATGGGCAAGGATAGGACTGTTGTATTAGGGGCCAGCTGTTCTGTTCCACAAAATACGGAATGCACACGGACGTCATCCGTATTTTTGGCGGATTCGTTTTTGCGGACTGCAAAATACATATGGTGGTGTACATGAGGCCCTAGGGCTTGTTCACACGGCCATAGTGCTCCCGCGGCCGTATTGTGGGCCGCATACGGCAGTTCCGCAATACACGGGGGGTCACCAGCCGTGTGCATTCCGCATCAAGGATGCGGATGCTTTCACTTGAATCCGGACATACGGTGCGGAAGCACGGAATGGAACCCCACAGAAGCACTACAGAGTGATCCGTGCTTCCGTTACGCAAAAAAATAGAACTTGTTCTATCTTTTTGCGGAACAGACAGCACGGAGCCCTTACACCTAGTTCACACAGTCAGTGTTTGGTCAGTGATTTCCAAAGCCAGGAGTGGAGGCGACACAGAGATAAGATATAACTGGAAGATCTGACCCCAAAAAGCGAGCACAATGTAGACCAGATGCATGAGAAGAGAGAGCCTCTGGTCATAGGAGCTTACAATCTATGGATGTAAGAAGCTGAAATATAACAATCTTTCCTTTGAGCCTATATTTTCATCTTCATTTCTGCTGATGAATCCAGTCCACTTCTACAGATCGAAGACCACCAATGGAACTGGTGCAGCCTCTGCCATCCCTGGCATCAGGACTGGTAATCCCAGTTAGGACCAGGGGGTGGCGCTGAACCCTGAGAAGTGTTTATCACAGACCAGTGACTGGTCAGGGCTGCAGACCCCTGCGCCTGATATTGGGGCGTCAGTTATCGGGGTCCACGTCCTTCATTTTACCATCTCAGGGTCCCGGTGATCCTCCTGACTGCTCCGCCTGAGGGAAGACATTCTGGTATTAGATGTATTTCCAGTCTGGGTCGTCGTGTGCAACCTGAATGGGGCGCCACTGCCGGGGACCAGCACACACCATATAGCAGAGAAGTAATGAGGCTTTGTATGAGGGGTCTCGGGTTACTGTATGGTGGCAATATAGAGCACTGTATGGTGGTATTATGGAGCACTGTATGGTGGTATTATAGAGCACTGTATAGTGGTATTATGGAGCACTGTATGGTGGTATTATGGAGCACTGTATGGTGGTATTATAGAGCACTGTATGGTGGTATTATAGAGCACTGTATAGTGGTATTATAGAGCACTGTATGGTGGTATTATGGAGCACTGTATGGTGGTATTATAGAGCACTGTATAGTGGTATTATAGAGCACTGTATAGTGGTATTATAGAGCACTGTATGGTGGTATTATAGAGCACTATATGGTGGTATTATGGAGCACTGTATGGTGGTATTATAGAGCACTGTATGGTGGTATTATAGAGCACTGTATGGTGGTATTATAGAGCACTGTATGGTGGTATTATGGAGCACTGTATGGTGGTATTATAGAGCACTGTATGGTGGTATTATGGAGCACTGTATGGTGGTATTATAGAGCACTATATGGTGGTATTATAGAGCACTGTATGGTGGTATTATGGAGCACTGTATGGTGGTATTATGGAGCACTATATGGTGGTATTATAGAGCACTGTATGGTGGTATTATAGAGCACTGTATGGTGGTATTATAGAGCACTGTATGGTGGTATTATGGAGCACTATATGGTGGTATTATAGAGCACTGTATGGTGGTATTATAGAGCACTCTATGGTGGTATTATAGAGTACTGTATGGTGGTATTATGGAGCACTATATGGTGGTATTATAGAGCACTGTATGGTGGTATTATTGAGCACTGTATGGTGGTATTATAGAGCACTGTATGGTGGTATTATGGAGCACTATATGGTGGTATTATAGAGCACTGTATGGTGGTATTATAGAGCACTCTATGGTGGTATTATAGAGTACTGTATGGTGGTATTATGGAGCGCTGTATGGTGGTATTATGGAGCACTGTATGGTGGTATTATAGAGCACTGTATGGTGGTATTATGGAGCATTGTATGGTGATATTATAGAGCACTGTATGGTGGTATTATAGAGTACTGTATGGTGGTATTATGGAGCACTGTATGGTGGTATTATAGAGCACTGTATGGTGGTATTATAGAGCACTGTATGGTGGTATTATGGAGCACTATGTGGTGGTATTATAGAGCACTGTATGGTGGTATTATGGAGCACTATATGGTGGTATTATAGAGCACTGTATGGTGGTATTATGGAGCACTGTATCCTGGTATTATGGAGCACTGTATGGTTGTATTATAGAGCACTGTATGGTGGTGTTATGGAGCATTGTATGGTGGTATTATAGAGCACTGTATGGTGGTATTATAGAGCACTGTATGGTGGTATTATGGAGCACTGTATGGTGGTATTATAGAGCACTGTATGGTGGTATTATGGAGCATTGTATGGTGGTATTATAGAGCACTGTATGGTGGTATTATGGAGCACTGTATGGTGGTATTATAGAGCACTGTATGGTGGTATTATAGAGTACTGTATGGTGGTATTATAGAGCACTGTATGGTGGTATTATAGAGCACTGTATAGTGGTATTATAGAGCACTGTATGGTGTATTATAGAGCACTGTATGGTGGTATTATAGAGTACTGTATGGTGGTATTATAGAGCACTGTATGGTGGTATTATGGAACACTGTATGGTGGTATTATGGAGCACTGTATGGTGGTATTATAGAGCACTGTATGGTGGTATTATAGAGCACTGTATGGTGGTATTATAGAGCACTGTATGGTGGTGTTATAGAGCATCGTATGGTGGTATTATAGAGCATCGTATCGTGGTATTATGGAGCACTGTATGGTGGTATTATAGAGCACTGTATGGCGGTATTATGGAGCACTGTATGGTGGTATTAGAGAGCACTGTATGGTGGTATTATGGAGCACTGTATGGTGGTATTATAGAGCACTGTATGGCGGTATTATAGAGCACTGTATGGTGGTATTATAGATCATCGTATGGTGGTATTATAGAGCATCGTATCGTGGTATTATGGAGCACTGTATGGTGGTATTATAGAGCACTGTATGGCGGTATTATAGAGCACTTTATGGCGGTATTATGGAACACTGTATGGTGGTATTATAGAGCACTATATGGTGGTATTATAGAGCACTGTATGGTGGTATTATGGAGCATTGTATGGTGGTATTATGGAGCATTGTATGGTGGTATTATGGAGCACTGTATGGTGGTATTATGGAGAATTGTATGGTGGTATTATGGAGCACTATGTGGTGGTATTATAGAGCACTGTATGGTGGTATTATGGACCACTGTATGGTGTTATTATAGAGCACTGCATGGTGGTATTATAGAGCACTGTATGGTGTATTTTTGGGCATCGTATGTTGGTATTATGGAGCATCGTAAATTGGTATTATAGAGCACTATATGGTGGTATTATAGAGCACTGTATGGTCTTATTATAGAGCACTGTATGGTCTTATTATAGAGCACTGTATGGTGGTATTATGGAGCACTGTATGGTGGTGTTATAGAGCACTGTATGGTGGTATTATAGAGCACTGTATGGTGGTATTATAGAGCACTATATGGTGGTATTATTGAGCATCGTATGGTGGTATTATAGAGCACTATATGGTGGTATTATTGAGCATCGTATGGTGGTATTATAGAGCACTGTATAGTCTTATTATAGAGCACTGTATGGTGGTATTATGGAGCATCGTATGTTGGTATTATAGAGCACTGTATGGTGGTATTATAGAGCACTGTATGGTGGTATTATAGAGCACTGTATGGCGGTATTATGGAGCATCGTATGGTGGTATTATAGAGCACAATATGGTAACATTATGGAGCACTGTATGGTGGTATTATAGAGCACTGTATGGTGGTATTATGGAGCACTATATGGTGGTATTATAGAGCACTATATGGTGGCATTATTGAGCACTGTATGGTTGTATTATGGAGTATAGTGGTATTATGGAGCACTGTATGGTGGAATTATGGAGCACTATATGGTGGTATTATGGAGCATTGTATGGTGGTATTATGGAGCACTGTATGGTGGTATTATAGATCATCGTATCGTTGTATTATGGAGCACTGTATGGTGGTATTATAGAGCACTGTATGGCGGTATTATAGAGCACTTTATGGCGGTATTATGGAACACTGTATGGTGGTATTATAGAGCACTATATGGTGGTATTATAGAGCACTATATGGTGGTATTATAGAGCACTGTATGGTGTATTTTTGGGCATCGTATGTTGGTATTATGGAGCATCGTAAGTTGGTATTATAGAGCACTGTATGGTCTTATTATAGAGCACTGTATGGTGGTATTATAGAGCACTACGTGGTGGTATTATGGAGCACTGTATGGTGGTATTATAGAGCACTGTATGGTGGTATTATGGAGCATCGTATGTTGGTATTATTGAGCACTGTATGGTTGTATTATGGAGTATAGTGGTATTATCGAGCACTGTATGGTGGTATTATGGAGCATCGTATGTTGGTCTTATAGAGCACTATATGGCGGTATTATGGAGCACTGTATGGTGGTATTATGGAGCATTGTATGGTGGTATTATGGAGCACTGTATGGTGGTATTGTGGAGCACTATATGGTGGTATTATGGAGCACTGTATGGTGGTATTATGGAGCACTGTATGGTGGTATTATGGAGCACTGTATGGTGGTATTATCGAGCGCTGTATGGTGGTATTATGGAGCACTGTATGGTGGTATTATGGAGCACTGCATGGTGGTATTATGGAGCACTGTATGGTGGTATTATGGAGCACTGTATGGTGGTATTATGGAGCACTGTATGGTGGTATTATGGAGCACTGTATGGTGGTATTATGGAGCACTGTATGGTGGTATTATAGAGCACTGTATGGTGGTATTATGTAGCACTGTATGGTGGTATTATGGAGCATTGTATGGTGATATTATGGAGCACTATATGGTGGTATTATATAGCACTATATGGTGGCATTATAGAGCACTGTATGGTGTATTTTTGGGCATCGTATGTTGGTATTATGGAGCATCGTAAGTTGGTATTATAGAGCACTGTATGGTGGCATTATGGAGCACTGTATGGTGGTATTATGGAGCACTGTATGGTGGTATTATGGAGCATCGTATGTTGGTATTATGGAGCATCATTTGGTGGTATTATCGAGCGCTGTATGGTGGTATTATGTAGCAGTGTATGGTGGTATTATAGAGCACTGTATGGTGTTATTATGGAGCACTGTATGGTGGTATTATGGAGCATTGTATGGTGATATTATGGAGCACTATGTGGTGGTATTATAGAGCACTATATGGTGGTATTATAGAGTACTGTATGGTGGTATTATAGAGCACTGTATGGTGGCATTATGGAGCACTGTATGGTGGTATTATAGAGCACTGTATGGTGGTATTATGGAGCACTATATGGTGGTATTATAGAGCACTATATGGTGGTATTATAGAGCACTGTATGGTGGTATTATGGAGCATTGTATGGTGGTATTATGGAGCATTGTATGGTGGTATTATGGAGCACTGTATGGTGGTATTATGGAGCATTGTATGGTGGTATTATGGAGCATCATTTAGTGGTATTATCGAGCGCTGTATGGTGGTATTATGGAGCACTGTATGGTGGTATTATGGAGCACTGCATGGTGGTATTATGGAGCAGTGTATGGTGGTATTATGGAGCAGTGTATGGTGGTATTATGTAGCACTGTATGGTGTTATTATAGAGCACTGTATGGTGGTATTATGGAGCACTGTATGGTGGTATTATGGAGCACTATATGGTGGTATTATAGAGCACTATATGGTGGTAATATTGAGCATCATATGGTGGTATTATAGAGCACTGTATGGTCTTATTATAGAGCACTGTATGGTGGTATTATGGAGCACTGTATGGTGGTGTTATAGAGCACTGTATGGTGGTATTATTGAGCATCATATGGTGGTATTATAGAGCACTGTATGGTGGTATTATTGAGCACTTTATGGTCTTATTATAGAGCACTGTATGGTGGTATTATAGAGCACTGTATGGTGGTATTATAGAGCACTGTATGGCGGTATTATGGAGCATCGTATGGTGGTATTATGGAGCACAATATGGTAACATTATGGAGCACTGTATGGTGGTATTATAGAGCACTGTATGGTGGTATTATGGAGCACTATATGGTGGTATTATAGAGCACTATATGGTGGCATTATTGAGCACTGTATGGTTGTATTATGGAGTATAGTGGTATTATCGAGCACTGTATGGTGGTATTATGGAACACTGTATGGTGGTATTATAGAGCACTGTATGGTGGCATTATGGAGCACTATATGGTGGTATTATGGAGCATTGTATGGTGGTATTATGGAGCACTTTATGGTGGAATTATGGAGCACTATATGGTGGTATTATGGAGCATTGTATGGTGGTATTATGGAGCACTGTATGGTGGTATTATAGATCATCGTATCGTTGTATTATGGAGCACTGTATGGTGGTATTATAGAGCACTGTATGGCGGTATTATAGAGCACTTTATGGCGGTATTATGGAACACTGTATGGTGGTATTATAGAGCACTATATGGTGGTATTATAGAGCACTATATGGTGGTATTATAGAGCACTGTATGGTGTATTTTTGGGCATCGTATGTTGGTATTATGGAGCATCGTAAGTTGGTATTATAGAGCACTATATGGTGGTATTATAGAGCACTGTATGGTCTTATTATAGAGCACTGTATGGTGGTATTATAGAGCACTACGTGGTGGTATTATGGAGCACTGTATGGTGGTATTATAGAGCACTGTATGGTGGTATTATGGAGCATCGTATGTTGGTATTATTGAGCACTGTATGGTTGTATTATGGAGTATAGTGGTATTATCGAGCACTGTATGGTGGTATTATGGAGCATCGTATGTTGGTCTTATAGAGCACTATATGGCGGTATTATGGAGCACTGTATGGTGGTATTATGGAGCATTGTATGGTGGTATTATGGAGCACTGTATGGTGGTATTGTGGAGCACTATATGGTGGTATTATGGAGCACTGTATGGTGGTATTATGGAGCACTGTATGGTGGTATTATGGAGCACTGTATGGTGGTATTATGGAGCGCTGTATGGTGGTATTATGGAGCACTGTATGGTGGTATTATGGAGCACTGCATGGTGGTATTATGGAGCACTGTATGGTGGTATTATGGAGCACTGTATGGTGGTATTATGGAGCACTGTATGGTGGTATTATGGAGCACTGTATGGTGGTATTATGGAGCACTGTATGGTGGTATTATAGAGCACTGTATGGTGGTATTATGTAGCACTGTATGGTGGTATTATGGAGCATTGTATGGTGATATTATGGAGCACTATATGGTGGTATTATATAGCACTATATGGTGGCATTATAGAGCACTGTATGGTGTATTTTTGGGCATCGTATGTTGGTATTATGGAGCATCGTAAGTTGGTATTATAGAGCACTGTATGGTGGCATTATGGAGCACTGTATGGTGGTATTATGGAGCACTGTATGGTGGTATTATGGAGCATCGTATGTTGGTATTATGGAGCATCATTTGGTGGTATTATCGAGCGCTGTATGGTGGTATTATGTAGCAGTGTATGGTGGTATTATAGAGCACTGTATGGTGTTATTATGGAGCACTGTATGGTGGTATTATGGAGCATTGTATGGTGATATTATGGAGCACTATGTGGTGGTATTATAGAGCACTGTATGGTGGTATTATGGAGCATTGTATGGTGGTATTATGGAGCATTGTATGGTGGTATTATGGAGCACTGTATGGTGGTATTATGGAGCATTGTATGGTGGTATTATGGAGCATCATTTAGTGGTATTATCGAGCGCTGTATGGTGGTATTATGGAGCACTGTATGGTGGTATTATGGAGCACTGCATGGTGGTATTATGGAGCAGTGTATGGTGGTATTATGTAGCAGTGTATGGTGGTATTATGTAGCACTGTATGGTGTTATTATAGAGCACTGTATGGTGGTATTATGGAGCACTGTATGGTGGTATTATGGAGCACTATATGGTGGTATTATAGAGCACTATATGGTGGTAATATTGAGCATCATATGGTGGTATTATAGAGCACTGTATGGTCTTATTATAGAGCACTGTATGGTGGTATTATGGAGCACTGTATGGTGGTGTTATAGAGCACTGTATGGTGGTATTATTGAGCATCATATGGTGGTATTATAGAGCACTGTATGGTGGTATTATTGAGCACTTTATGGTCTTATTATAGAGCACTGTATGGTGGTATTATAGAGCACTGTATGGTGGTATTATAGAGCACTGTATGGCGGTATTATGGAGCATCGTATGGTGGTATTATGGAGCACAATATGGTAACATTATGGAGCACTGTATGGTGGTATTATAGAGCACTGTATGGTGGTATTATGGAGCACTATATGGTGGTATTATAGAGCACTATATGGTGGCATTATTGAGCACTGTATGGTGGTATTATAGAGCACTGTATGGTGGTATTATGGAGCACTATATGGTGGTATTATGGAGCACTGTATGGTGGTATTATAGAGCACTGTATGGTGGTGTTATGGAGCAGTGTATGATGGTATTTTGTAGCACTGTATGGTGGTATTATGGAGCATTGTATGGTGGTATTATGGAGCATCATATTGGTGGTATTATGGAGCATCATATGGTGGTATTATAGAGCACTGTATGGTGGTATTATAGAGTACTGTATGGTGCTATTATAGAGCACTGTATGGTGGTATTATAGAGCACTGTATGGTAGTATTTTGAAGCATCGTATGTTGGTATTATAGAGCATTGTATGGTGGTATTATAGAGCACTGTATGGTGGTATTATGGAGCACTATATGGTGGTATTATGGAGCATTGTATGGTGGTATTATGGAGCACTGTATGGTGGTATTATGGAGCATGGTATGGTGGTATTATGGAGCTTCATATGGTGGTATTTTCGAGCATTGTATGGTGGTATTATGGAGAACAATATGGTGATATAATGGAGCACTGTATGGTGGTATTATGGAGCACTATATGGTGGTATTATGGAGTACCGTATTGTGGTATTATGGAGCACTGTATGGTGGTATTATGGAGCACTGTATGGTGGTATTATGGAGCACTATATGGTGGTATTATGGAGCACTGTATGGTGGTATTATAGTGCACTGTATGGTGGTATTATAGTGCACTGTATGGTGGTATTATAGAGCACTGTATGGTGGTATTATGGAGCACTACGTGGTGGTATTATGGAGCACTATGTGGTGGTATTATGGAGTACTGTATGGTGGTATTATAGAGCACTGTATGGTGGTATTATAGAGCACTGTATGGTGGTATTATGGAGCACTGTATGGTGGTATTATAGAGCACTGTATGGTGGTATTATGGAGCACTGTATGGTGGTATTATAGAGCACTGTATGGTGGTATTATAGAGCACTGTATGGTGGTATTATGGAGCACTGTATGGTGGTATTATAGAGCACTGTATGGTGGTATTATAGAGCACTGTATGGTGGTATTATGGAGCACTGTATGGTGGTATTATAGAGCACTGTATGGTGGTATTATAGAGCACTGTATGGTGGTATTATAGAGCACTGTATAGTGGTATTATGGAGCACTTTAGGGTGGTATTATAGAGCACTGTATGGTGGTATTATGGAGCACTATATGCTGGTATTATAGAGCACTGTATGGTGGTAATATAGAGCACTGTATGGTCGTATTATGGAGCACTATGTGGTGGTATTATGGAGCACTGTGTGGTGGTATTATAGAGCACTGTATGGTGGTATTATGGAGCACTGTTTGGTGTTATAATGGAGCACTGTATGGTGGTATTATGGAGTACTGTATGGTGGTATTATGGAGCACTATGTGGTGGTATTATAGAGCACTATATGGTGGTATTATGGAGCACTATATGGTGGTATTATAGAGCACTATATGGTGGCATTATTGAGGACTGTATGGTGGTATTATGGAGCACTGTATGGTGGTATTATGGAGCATTGTATGGTGGTATTATGGAGCACTGTATGGTGGTATTATGGAGCATGGTATGGTGGTATTATGGAGCGTCATATGGTGGTATTATTGAGCGCTGTATGGTGGTATTATGGAGCATTGTATGGTGGTATTTTAGAGCATTGTATGGTGGTATTATGGAGCATTGTATGATGGTATTATGTAGCGCTGTATGGTGGTATTATGGAGCATCATATGATGGTATTATGTAGCGCTGTATGGTAGTATTATGGAGCATTGTATGGTGGTATTATGAAGAACAATATGGTGATATAATGGAGCATTAAATGGTGGTATTATGGAGCATCATATGGTGGTATTATAGAGCACTGTATGGTGCTATTATAGAGCACTGTATGGTGGTATTATGGAGCACTACGTGGTGGTATTATGGAGCACTATGTGGTGGTATTATGGAGTACTGTATGGTGGTATTATAGAGCACTGTATGGTGGTATTATGGAGCACTGTATGGTGGTATTATGGAGCACTATATGGTGGTATTATGGAGCACTATATGGTGGTATTATTGAGCACTGTATGGTGGTATTATTGAGCACTGTATGGTGGTATTATGGAGCATTGTATGGTGGTATTATGGAGCACTGTATGGTCGTATTATGGAGCACTATGTGGTGGTATTATAGAGCACTGTATGGTGGTATTATAGAGCAATCTATGGTGGTATTATGGAGCACTGTATGGTGGTATTATGGAGCACTATATGGTGGTATTATAGAGCACTGTATGGTGGTATTATGGAGCACTGTATAGTGGTATTATGGAGCACTGTATGGTGGTATTATGGAGCGCTGTTTGGTGTTATAATGGAGCACTGTATGGTGGTATTATGAAGTACTGTATGGTGGTATTATTGAGCACTGTATGGTGGTATTATGGAGCACTATGTGGTGGTATTATGGAGCACTGTATGGTGGTATTATAGAGCACTGTATGGCGATATTATGGAGCACTATATGGTGGTATTATAGAGCACTGTATGGTGGTATTATAGAGCACTGTATGGTGGTATTATGGAGCACTATATGGTGGTATTATAGAGCACTGTATGGTAACATTATGGAGCACTGTATGGTGGTATTATAGAGCACTGTATGGCGATATTATGGAGCACTGTATGGTGGTATTATGGAGCACTGTATGGTGGTATTATGGAGCACTGTATGGTGGTATTATGGAGCACTTTATGGTCTTATTATAGAGCACTGTATGGTGGTATTATGGAGCATCGTATGTTGGTATTATAGTGCACTGTATGGTGGTATTATAGAGCACTGTATGGTGGTATTATGGAGCACTACGTGGTGGTATTATGGAGCACTATGTGGTGGTATTATGGAGTACTGTATGGTGGTATTATAGAGCACTGTATGGTGGTATTATGGAGCACTGCATGGTGGTATTATGGAGCACTATATGGTGGTATTATCGAGCGCTGAATGGTTGTATAATGGAGCACTGTTTGGTGGTATTATGGAGCACTGTTTGGTGGTATTATGGAGCACTGTATGGTGGTATTATGGAGCATCATATTGGTGCTATTATAGAGCACTGTATGGTGGTATTATGGAGCACTGTATGGTGGTATTATGGAGCACTGTATGGTGGTATTATGGAGCACTATATGGTGGTATTATGGAGCACTGTATGGTGGTATTATAGTGCTCTGTATGGTGGTATTATAGTGCACTGTATGGTGGTATTATAGAGCACTGTATGGTGGTATTATGGAGCACTACGTGGTGGTATTATGGAGCACTATGTGGTGGTATTATGGAGTACTGTATGGTGGTATTATTGAGCACTGTATGGTGGTATTATGGAGCACTGCATGGTGGTATTATGGAGCACAATATGGTGGTATTATGGAGCACTATATGGTGGTATTATAGAGCACTGTATGGTGGTATTATAGAGCACTGTATGGTGGTATTATGGAGCACTGCATGGTGGTATTATGGAGCACAATATGGTGGTATTATGGAGCACTATATGGTGGTATTATAGAGCACTATATGCTGGTATTATAGAGCACTGTATGGTGGTAATATAGAGCACTGTATGGTCGTATTATGGAGCACTATGTGGTGGTATTATGGAGCACTATGTGGTGGTATTATGGAGCACTGTATGGTGGTATTATGGAGCGCTGTTTGGTGTTATAATGGAGCACTGTATGGTGGTATTATGGAGTACTGTATGGTGGTATTATGGAGCACTATGTGGTGGTATTATAGAGCACTATATGGTGGTATTATAGAGCACTGTATAGTGGTATTATGGAGCACTGTATGGTAACATTATGGAGCACTGTATGGTGGTATTATAGAGCACTGTATGGCGATATTATGGAGCACTATATGGTGGTATTATAGAGCACTGTATGGTGGTA
Organism: Bufo bufo; assembly: GCF_905171765.1. Taxonomy (NCBI): domain Eukaryota; kingdom Metazoa; phylum Chordata; class Amphibia; order Anura; family Bufonidae; genus Bufo; species Bufo bufo. Next base: position 780,109,354 of record NC_053389.1, on the reverse strand, counting down.
TTATGGAGCACTATATGGTGGTATTATAGAGCACTGTATGGTGGTATTATGGAGCACTGTATCGTGGTATTATGGAGCACTGTTTGGTGGTATTATAGAGCACTGTATGGTGGTATTATAGAGCACTGTATGGTGGTGTTATGGAGCACTATATGGTGTTATAATGGAGCCCTGTATGGTGGTATTATGGAGCACTGTATGGCGATATTATCATTTACTAACCTATTAAATAGTAAGATGTATGGTAACTGGGTAGAGTCAAGGAAAGCTGGGTGACAACCCATGTGGCAATTGTATAGCAGCCATACTGGTTGTCACCCAGCTTTCTCTGAAACAGATATAACTGAGTAACCGCTGGACAGAATTTTTACTGGACCGATAAATAATATCACTTAATGGTATAAAAGCAAATATAATACGGTATATATGCATAGTGTAATTACATGAATGATGTTTATGGCTATTCCTATATGGGCCCTGGAGCCAGTGGGGGCCCGAATGGTTCCTCTGTCCCTTATGAGGTCAGTACAATAAATGGCCACCCTGTTATGTATTTGTCATTGGGGTCAGTTACCCCTCTGGATGGATGAATGCGCTGTGTGCATATTGGCCGCTATGCTTTTCCCTGCCATACTCTGCACGCACACACATTACCAGAGGCTCGGCCGAGGTGACAAGTCACTCACTGGTGACAATTAGCTCCTTGTTGATTTGTAAATGAACAGCCCTGAAACGCGAGGCCCACACCGACGGCGACTCTCACAGGAGCCGCGACATATAACAGAGAGACCTAAGTGTGGAGGAGCATTAATAACACCAATATAAACCGCTCGGGTACAGCGCATCTCGCAGGACCACCGCCATATATATCAGAAATAACATATATTTGTTCAAATCAAGTTGTTATGTTGAACCAGACTTTTAAGAAATTTTGGTGGGTATATTTATTTTTTCATGTCACTATCTATATTTTAAAAAATCCAGAAATCCTGCAATTTTTGCACTGGCCACTAAGCCTAACGATAGGAGCCACTTCCTGGTCTGTACAGATTACTTCTCAGTAGTCTTCTCATTATCATCACAGGCACTCATTACAATGACAGATAACACATATGTATAGATAACACATGATCCACCATTCACAGTAGGTGATATCACAGCTTATCTATTACTCCTCCCTGCACAATGACCTCTGCACAGGTCACAGGGCATGCCCACAACAGTCTTCCACAGAAGGCAATGAGTCCCCTCCAGACTGTTGTATCTCTGGTCCATGTGGAGGGCACCGATAATACATACAGTTGCAAGAAAAATTATGTGAACCCCTTGGAATGATATGGATTTCTGCACAAATTGGTCATAAAATGTGATCTGATCTTCATCTAAGTCACAACAATAGACAATCACAGTCTGCTTAAACTAATAACACACAAAGAATTAAATGTTACCATGTTTTTATTGAACACACCATGTAAACATTCACAGTGCAGGTGGAAAAAGTATGTGAACCCCTAGACTAATGACATCTCCAATAGCTAATTGGAGTGAGGTGTCAGCCAACTGGAGTCCAATCAATGAGATGAGATTGCAGCTGCCCTGCCCTATAAAAAACACACACCAGTTCTGGGTTTGCATTTCACAAGAAGCATTGCCTGATGTGAATGATGCCTCACACAAAAGAGCTCTCAGAAGACCTACGATTAAGAATTGTTGACTTGCATAAAGCTGGAAAGGGTTATAAAAGTATCTCCAAAAGCCTTGCTGTTCATCAGTCCACGGTAAGACAAATTGTCTATAAATGGAGAGAGTTCAGCACTGCTGCTACTCTCCCTAGGAGTGGCCGTCCTGTAAAGATGACTGCAAGAGCACAGCGCAGACTGCTCAATGAGGTGAAGAAGAATCCTAGAGTGTCAGCTAAAGACTTACAAAAGTCTCTGGCATATGCTAACATCCCTGTTAGTGAATCTACGATACGTAAAACACTAAACAAGAATGGATTTCATGGGAGAATACCACAGAGGAAGCCACTGCTGTCCCAAAAAAACATTGCTGCGCGTTTACAGTTTGCACAAGAGAACCTGGATGTTCCACAGCAGTACTGGCAAAATATTCTGTGGACAGATGAAACTATAGTTGAGTTGTTTGGAAGAAACACACAACACTATGTGTGGAGAAAAAGAGGCACAGCACACCAACATCAAAACCTCATCCCAACTGTGAAGTATGGTGGTGGGGGCATCATGGTTTGGGGCTGCTTTGCTGCGTCAGGGCCTGGACGGATTGCTATCATCGAAGGAAAAATGAATTCCCAAGTTTATCAAGACATTTTGCAGGAGAACTTAAGGCCATCTGTCCACCAGCTGAAGCTCAACAGAAGATGGGTGTTGCAACAGGACAACGACCCAAAGCATAGAAGTAAATCAACAACAGAATGGCTTAAACAGAAGAAAATACGCCTTCTGGAGTGGCCCAGTCAGAGTCCTGACCTCAACCCGATTGAGATGCTGTGGCATAACCTCAAGAAAGCGATTCACACCAGACATCCCAAGAATATTGCTGAACTGAAACAGTTCTGTAAAGAGGAATGGTCAAGAATTGCTCCTGACCGTTGTGCACATCTGATCTGCAACTACAGGAAACGTTTGGTTGAAGTTATTGCTGCCAAAGGAGGTTCAACCAGTTATTAAATCCAAGGGTTCACATGCTTTTTCCTCGTGCACTGTGAATGTTTACATGGTGTGTTCAATAAAAATATGGTAACATTTAATTCTTTGTGTTATTAGTTTAAGCAGACTGTGATTGTCTATTGTTGTGACTTAGATGAAGATCAGATCACATTTTATGACCAATTTGTGCAGAAATCCATATCATTCCAAAGGGTTCACATACTTTTTCTTGCAACTGTATGTGATTGGTAGCGGACCCCGCCGACCATGACAAGTAATAGTCCCCTAGATTTTGAATGAGGCGGCAGCGAGCATGCTCGACCTTTCCCCCGATCCTGTAGACAGGGATAAGTCTTGGAACAACCCCTTTAAAGAGAACCTGTCACCAGTTTTATGGTGTCCTAACTAAGGGCAACATAACTAAGTGACTGATTCTCTTAGCACAATGCTGGGTCACTTTCTTTAATTGACCCAGTCAATCTGCCAACATCTTGTATTGAAAAGCTCCAGCTGATAATGATGAGTCCTGAATATTCATGAGCTCCTGACTCTCCCCGCCCACCTGCTGCTGATTGACAGTTATTTTCCATATGAATCAGCAGCAGGTGGGCAGGGGAGTGGCTTTAGCTGTTAATTAAATATACGCTGGACTCAATGACATCACGCTGGACTCAAATCAGCTCATTAGCATGCGGCATCTTTGTGTGTATATTATGAGGTAACCATCTGTCACACCAGTAAGTGAATACATCTAAGGCACTTTTTAGTAGTTAATGATTGTATATAATTTGTTAGATTATAATCAAATATCCACATGACAGGTTCCCTTTAAGTTCTCCTCTTCTATTAAGGTGTTTAGTAATTTCTTATTAACTTCCTCTTCTAGACTCCTGAACGTCCGGTCCACCGATAAGTATACTACTGGACGAGGCTGGTCTTATGGAATATATAGGTAGGTCTGTCATTCAGGAGACTGGGAAAGCTAGGAAACAACTTACTGGTCGTCACCCAGCTCTCCAGGAAGATACAAATACCAATCCACTAAAGAAATCCTCCCCGAAGAAAGCACTGCATAAGCCCCATGTAGGTCCATTTTGCTGGACAATTGCTGGTAAAACAGGACGGTTGGGGAGATGTGGAATTACAGTGACATTTCCCATTACTAATATCGTGGTGCACTGTGGCAGTATGTCATGGCTTTTAGTGCACCACGCTATCTAGCCACCTCGTGGTTGCCTTGTGGGCAGTTGTAACCATGAGGTCACCGGTGGAAGCCTGCACTCACCTTTATTACCCCTTTAATGCAGGAACATAGGAGGTGCAGAGGCCACAGCTTCTACCAGTTGACATGACTGGTGGCAGCTGAAGGATGTGCAGTAACCCAGACTTGGGGGTATCTCAAATGTTTATTGTATATAGTTAGGTGTTGTTATTGTTATGTATTTTAATGTATTGGCTGTATGTTCCAGCTAGGGAAGGAATGGTTGGCAGTGGTTGGCAGGAACAAAGCCCCCCTTCTTGGTAGGAGTGGACTGGTCCTTCTTCCTGCCAAGAGGGAGAGTTCCTGTCCAAAGAGAGAAGGGAGAGGAAGCGCATGTCAGAACTCCAAATCCAAGGAACCAGATCCAGTTCTACTGTGAGACCAACACTCCGGAGAGATCACTCAAAATTCAAGAGCACAGCTTACAGAAAGCATCAGTATGCCAAGACAGCAGAGTGATCAGCAAAATACAGCTTTGCAGACACTGCTGCGGGTGAGGGACTACAGCTCAGACACCCATCACCCAAACCACCTTCAGGCCAGACTAACATCAAGCCTGTATCACAATGGACACCTATATCCACAAGTGCCTGCAAGTGCTATAAAACTGCCATCCAACCAGCCACCATATCTCCTTATCTGGTGCCAAAAAACTGCACTTTGTAGTTAATACTGTAGTTATAGATTTATATATTTACGTCTGGCCTGATTCTTCAAACCACATTTCCACTGAACCGATCCCCAGAGAGCAACGGCCTAAGGGAGCACACCGTGACAAAACATCTCATCAGGCTACTACCACTCACATCCTTTATATCAGCTCCTTAGGAGCTCACTGCAGATGGAACTGTGCATGTTCTATCATGGTCATCCAGTTCAGTAAGTAGACGTGTACACTACTATACAGGTTAAACTCCAGGGGGCGCCATTATAATGCTCACAACTTTGTATCAGGAAACAAATTACAAAAGTAACTAGTTTTCCATGAAGAATTATACGAAAATAACATTTAATAGTTCATTAACATAAGCAAGTATTAGAAACGATATCAATGGGTCCCATGCAGTATACATAGAATATCGCTAAACCCAAAAAGTATTAAGCAAAGACCCTTAAAATCACCATTTTATTGGAATCATTTAAAAAAAATTGACCAAATAGGTGTGGACCCTAATCAGTAGGTAGGTACATAATGAAAAGTAAAAAATGCAAAAAATGCGAAAAGAAAAGACACAAACTATGGATAGTGTAAAAAAGAGGGGGGTGGGGAGAATAAGAAAGCTTCCCAGTAGGAAAATTTTCCCTACCAAGACCCTATCCTCAGCCCGGAGACAACCCCTGGTGGTGGAGCCTCTCCATCCTCGTACGTATCCTAATTCGCCCTGGTAGGCCCTAATCATTAAGGTTATTCCCTTTTACCCCGACACGTTTCCCCCAACTCGGTTTCCTCAAGGACTCCATATGGGAAGGATAGAGGGGCCAGAATTACAATGCACAAAGAAGATAAATCCTGATAAAAGAAGAAGAAGAGGAGACTGGCTATATTGATATACAGTACTTAGGCCCAAGCGTGTCACATGTGATCCCCGGGGATACGGGTAAGGCAACTCCACCTAGAACAGAAAATTAAACTATGTCAAAAACAAATAAACAACATTTAATAGTGTTACAACCTTCTAAAATCTGGAAGGAGGGGGCACCCAAAAAAACAAAAAAAAAACATCCCGATGAGACAAGTGAAAAGTTTGACATTATTGCACCATTACAATGTGCACCGTAATTTGCAACTTTTTCTTTTAGCGTAAATACTTCAGTGAATGTTTGGACCTCTGTGCCATAAAGTGGGTGTTTCTGGCAGATTTTGGGGGCATTTCCATGTAGACTGGGCAGGGATTAAAATGTCCTAAGAATGGGGGATTCGAAGGTGTGGTCTGTGGCACCAAAATTAATCACTTTCATTGAAGGGTGATTATTAAATTAGACTTCATCAGAAGAAGTGTCCTTGTGGCCGATGGCGGTCCATCAGGGCTCGACGTTGATCCGCCAGCCTCTGGCTCCATGCCGCTTCACCCTGAGATTCCTGTATCTCTCAGCGAAGCTGACGTGACTCTCCTTCTAATCAATGCGCAGTAATGTCTCATCAGCTTCTCTCTCTGAACCTGACTGAAGTCAAGGAGGCAGAAGCTCGGAGGTCCCTCTGTTCTAGAGATCAATAGAAGTCTCAGCTCGCTAATAACATAACAGAAGGTGCACACACCCTTCACATGATTGATTTTAGATTTACATGACCTATTCTTCATCCCAGAAGAGGGCGCTATTTCAAGCGCAAAACCCCACTGTGCATTCCATTTTCGTATGACTGCAGGACCTTTCCGCCAAAAATTAGAACATGTCCTATTATTGTCCGCATTACGGACAAGGATAGGTCTGTTCTATTAGGGGCCGGCTGTTCCGTTCCGCAATATCTGTGTTTTGTGGATCCGTGATTTGCGGACCGCAAAACGTGGCACGCCCGTGTGCATGAGCCCTTCATAAACAAAAAAATTCTGTTACACCGTTCACCATAGGCGATACTTTTATAGTTTAATAGTACCGGCGTTTCGGGTTGCGGCAAAGCCTTTGGTCTTTATTTTTTATTGTTTGTTTTTATTTTTTAAATGGGGAACAGGAGGTGATTAGAATTTTCATATTTTTGTTTTTGTAAACAATATTTTTCATTAGGGGACTTCTCATGTAGACTGCAGTGATTTCAAGACCTGACAGCCGCCGCACATGCATGGCGGATGTCGGGAAACGGTTACGTGGAAACAAAAAATAAATAAATCACTCTCTGCCTCACCATGTTTTCCCGACTTTTATATTGGAAAGGGTGGATCAGGTCCTTCATAAATAAGGCTTTCATTCTGCTCATTTACAAATGGCAGAAATATACTGATAAATCCCCTGCCTCTTATCACATAACGTATTATAAAACTGGCTGCTGCAGCCACCACTAGGGGGAGCTCAATACATAGGAATGTAGACAGTTAATATTAACTTCAGTGGAAGCTATTAATAATGAATCTCTTTGCACTGAGCTATTGAAAATGCAGTAAATCTATCTTGAGAACAGAAGAAGCTGTTCAACGCCGGGCCCTGTAGCTGTCGCTTGGTCTCCCTCTATGGTGATCTGACCCAAAAAGCCAAGATTGGTAGAGAATTGCACATTTGTAGCATGAGAATGTATAGGTATAGCGACGTCACATTTCTCTTGTTATCTTGCCGTTTTGCACCAGTTGACTGCTAATGCCAAACCTACCCTAGGACATCACTGACCTTATGGCGACATAGCAGCGGTGGCGGTGTTTCACACTTCTGCAGATGTGTAGTTTTGGCCTCTGTCCTGGGTAGGTATGTAAATAGAAGCAGTCGCCCTCCTCTCGGATGAACTATAAGCGCTGCTCTCCCCTTGTCTCACAGTGAGTTAGGGATGTAGATGTCCCTCCTCTCGGTGTCACATCTCCAGGTCTCAGAAGACACCGTGTAGAAGAGAAGCTTATTAACAAGCTCTCACAAGACAGTTATTTTTGGAGGAGTCTCAGAGGGCCTGACCCCGAAGAGGGAAACTCATTTATTCCACAACTCCACTGTCCTGCCATTTCCTGCAGAGAAAGGGGAAAAGTGAAAACACATGTTCTGAGGCGAGGTTTAGGAAACCCCACACAAGACAGATGAGACCTCCTATCCCCGGTACATTAGTCAATGCCGGGATGGTTGCCAAACCAGGTGTTCCTGGCTGTGTCCAACTTTGCCAAAAACAATGCATATAGCAGCTGATGGCGCTGACAGAGCCCCTCGTTCGTTTCCTGTGTGTTGGCATCTCAAGACCGCTTTCCCACAATTATCTACAATATTCTACAGATTTGATGTTTACCTGATTTGTGTGGACCAGGCAGTGGTGGACCTCAGTCCAATGATCAGCAACATGGATCATCTAAGTAGATTACCAGGTCTAGATCACCTAGTGCTGGTTATATTTAATACCCAATGACCTCCTGAATCTAGATGATCAGGATCACACAGTGCTGGTTATATATAATATCCAGTGATCTCCTGACTGTAGACGATCAGGACAGGATCACACAGTGCTGGTTATATATAATATCCAGTGATCTCCTGACTGTAGACGATTAGGACAGGATCACACAGCGCTGGTTATATCTAATATCCAGTGATCTCCTGACTGTAGACGATTAGGACAGGATCACACAGAAGGCTGGGACTGGCCCACCGGGAAAGCGGGGGATTCCTCGTTGGGCCCCCAGCCTCCTGCGCCCCAGATAAGACAGAGGAGTAATTATTTCACCTTTCTCAGGAGAGATAATTATTGTAGCCGCTAGGTGGCAGTATAGCACAGTGATGCAGCCTCCTACTGGTGTAAATTGTACAGGAGGCCCCGCAGTATCTTCTATACTTCCCGGCTGCTGGCAGTGAAGGAGGAGAGAACATGTCTGGCCATCCTCCTGCCCTCCCTGCTGTCAGAAAACTGTGGCTGCTGGAAAGAAGGGTTCCTCTCCGGTGCTGGGCTAATTTCTCAGGTGTGTGACAGTAGTGAGCTGTAGGAGACTGTAAGGGGGAAATAGGGGATTTGTTTATAGCAGACTCAGATCTGTGTATGTGTGCTGCTCTCTGCAGAGTTCAGAGTGGCATTGGGGGAACTCTGCCCTAGGTCTTTCCAATGCCTCTGCTTTAGGTGCACCCTTATAAGTGCCACAACTCCAGATGCCCCCCAATGCCCCCACTCTAAATGCACCCCTAATATTGCCTCTTCTCCAGTTGCCCCCCTAATACCTCTGCTCCAGGATCACCACTATTACCCTGCCTCAGGCAACCCTAATGCCTCTGCTTTAGGTGCACCCCATTAGTGCCCCAGCTCCAGATGCCCCCACTTTAAATGCACCGCTAATATTGCCTCCTCTCCAGTTACCCCTGCTCCAGGATCCCCACTATTACCCTGCCTCAGGTGACCCTAATGCCTCTGCTTCAGTAATGACCCTCCGTTTGTGCCCTTTTCTCACGTTGCTCCTCTAGGGTCTTTGCTTGGGTTTTGTTAAAGGTTGTGACCTGCAAAGGGGGTTGGACTTATGACTTAAAAATTCTGCACAGCGCGTCACATTCTCCAGTACTGACACGTATGGCTTACATGGCAGCAGTGATCATATTCCGTATTTACAGGCATCACTGCTGCCATGTAAAAAGATACTGGTGGTGGAGTGGTGGAGGATTTAAAGGGGATGTCCAGGTTTTCAAGTTATCCTCTCCACACCATAGGGCATAACTATATGATTAGTGGGGCCCGATTCTGCGACCCCTTACTGATTCCAGGAACGGTCCTGTTCCCCCTTTTTGATGGTGTGGCAGGCCACACATACGCCCTGCTGCTCCATTTATTCTCTTTAGGACCACTGGAAATAGCCAGCGCTGTACTCTGCCATCTCCAGCGACCCCATAGAGAATGGATGGTGAGGCAGGGCATATGCTCGACCTGACACTCAGTCATGAAGGGGGATCAGCGGGGTCTCCAGCGTTCAGACCCCCACAGATCACTTAGTTATCCCCGAGGATAACTAGAAAAGTGGACACAGGCCCTTTAACAGGCGAGCATTTCTATTTTAGTTTGACACATATTTTGGGCCAGATTTGTAATTATTTTTATTTTTTTACACCCAAAGAAAACCTTTAAGGATAGAGAATGTGAAAAGGTCCAACAGGTATGACACAAGTGTCTGATTGGTGGGGGTCTGACTGCTTGGACCCCCATGATCAAGGGAACGTGGTCTTAAAGGGGTTGTCTCACTACACTAAGGGCTCGTTCACACGAAGGTTTTTTGTGTTCTGTAAACGGGACGTATTTGGCGTTCCTTATATGGTCCGTATACGGAACCATTCATTTCAATGGGTCCGCAAAAGATACAGACAGCACTCTGTGTGCTGTCCACATCCGTTGCTACGTTCCGTGGCCCCCGCAAAAATTATGAGTCCTGTCCTATTCTTGTCTGTTTTGCGGACAAGAATAGGCATTTCTGTAATGGGCCTCCTGTTCCGTTCCACAAATTGCGGAAGGCACACGCGGACCGCAAAAAACGGCACAGTCGTGTGAACGAGCCCTAAGTCGGATTTATCATGTAGAGAAAGTTAATACAAGCCACTTAGGTCTCTTGCACATGACCGTATGGCTTGTTCAGTATTTTGCGGTCCGCAAAAAACGGATCCGCAAAAAATACGGATGACGTCCGTGTGCATTCCATTTTTTGCGGAACGGAACAGCTGTCCCCTGATAGAACAGTCCTATCCTTGTCCGTTATGCGGACAATAATAGGACATGTTCTATCTTTGAATGGAACAGAAATATGGAAACAGAAGGCATACGGAGTACCTTCAGTTTTTTTTGCGGATCCATTGAAATGAATGGTTCCGTATACGGGCCGGAATGCAAAAAACGGAACGTAAACGTAAAAAGAAAAAGGGCTTACTAATATATTGTTATTATCCATATTGCTTCCTTTGCTGGCTGGATTCATTTTCTCATCACATTATTCAGATCATACCAGTGTATCACTGTACAGCAGCGGCGGCAGGAAGCGCACGGCGTCATAGCAACCAATGACGCCGTGCGCTCCTGCTGTCAGCACGAATCCCGGCCGGGTTACCACGGACCGCTCTCGGCCGCGGATCACGGCCGTGTGCATGAGGCCTTATACTGTAGATTATGTGCAATCTGAGGATGTTACGATTTGGTAAATTTCATGCCAGACATTTATGCTTAAAGGGGTTAAAGAGTTTGTCTCACATCATGTAGAGAAAGTTAATACAAGGCACCTACTACTGTATTGTGATTGCCCATATTGCCTCCTTCCCATCACAGTATACACAGCACGTATCCGTGGTTACGACCACCCTGTAATCCAGCAGCGGTGGCCGTGCTTACACACTATAGTGAAAGGCTGGAAGTACGCATAGGCCAACACCTTTACCTATAGTGAGCAAGCACGGCCACCGCTGCTGGATTACAGGTCGGTAATAACCACGTACACGTGCTGTGTATAATGTGATGGAAAGGAAGCAATATGGACAATCACAATACATTAGTAAGTGCCTTGTATTGACTTTCTCTACATAAGTTCCACCAAGGATTATAAAGCCATGTTTTCTTTTCTGATACCAAATATCAGAGTGGACAGTGATGGATGGATCACCGATGGTAAATGTGTGGATGTTACTGTAGGATGACATGTAAGACTGCACGGTATTCAAAGTTGTTTCATTAGTCATAGAAAGGAGTCCGGGGAGAACTAAAGTTTGGGTACTTAACACCTTGGTTGCCAGAAGCAGCAGCAGCAGCACCGCACTACGGGAAGAAAACAGTCAATTTAGAACGATGTTGGGTCTACAGATTCTTTAGACGGAATACAATCCTGGCTCTAGAGCCCCTGTTCTTGTTTTGGCACCGCGGTGTCCCCCTCCCCACCCTTGCTGTCACCTTGGCTCCTGTCTCACATACTCTAGATTCCCGGTATCTCGGTCCCCAGCGGCCCATTGTATTCCAGGCAGATGGAGCCCGTTCCACCGAGAATTTACAGTGTGACAGCAATATAAATAGATTCAGCCAGCTCTGGTATCGTTCTAGTAAAGCTCATATGTGCTCTTGGTACATAGGCCCGTGTGTGAGGGGACCCGGAATAAAATATGTTCTATATTTCCTAGGTGCGGATCTGGTACTTTATGCAGATGGTATAGTGATCGGATGTGAGTTACACTTTTCAGTGCTTATTATGACATTATCCATGTTCACATATGGTTTTATTGCCTCAGCTTAATGGATGCATGGGGGTCAGGGATATGGTGGGGTCAGGAGCACTGCTAACAAAGCGCGGCGGGGCCTCAATGCAGCGTGGCCCCTACCAGCCATGTACCATTTATAATATCAGCTGGGGAAGGCTTTGAAGCTACGTCAAGAGCTTATTAGATGCTGCTTACTGGTAATGGATATTTACAGCATAAAGCACCTGACGTAATATACATCACACTTTGTTATCCGGCATCTTCCTCGCCTTCCAGCAGGCTGTGGTTTCCATTTCCCTTTCTACAAGCTCACAAACCTGCTCGGTCCTCCAAAAATCATCTGCAGTAACACAGTAAATAGTGGTCAGGGGGGGATAGGAGGAGGATGCAGCTGCAGCTTCTCTCTGTGTGCGCTGTGAGAGGGGAGAGGGAGGAGATATCTGGTTTGCTCAGAGTGTTGTGCACTGCTGTATGGGGTATATGGCTAGATGTGTAACATCCCAGAGTTATGTTACTAAACTCTTTTCCCCCGCTACTATTTGTTGGTAACATGTGCCTTGTCATCTAATGTGATTTTATGTAATATTCCTCACAAATGTGCATTTTCAAAGCCTGTTACGTGCATTTGCTGTAATTTCCATGTACACCAGCAGGTGGCAGCAATGTTTAGCAGGACCTTAGTTCAGTTTAGCATATCTAAACTGGAATAGTTTATTCCAGTTTAGCTCCCCACTCTTTGAGCAGAGTGGGCTTGTCCCACATCCTGCCTCATGCGAAGGAAAGGAAGTTACAGTGAGTGTGCCAGCCACCCCGGCTAGGGGAAGGCTGTGCTGGTAGGAGCTCCCAGAAATAGGGATCCCAAACCAGGATCTTGTCTCGGTTGAGACCAAAGATCACCATTCCCAGTCTGAGCCCTTCAGCCTCAACTGGTGACAAGCAAGCAGCCATCTCCAGAACTCCAGGACGAACCATTCCCTGTGAGCATAACTGTGAGTAACCATCCAGAGACCAGGAGAAGCCAAATTCCTCCTCAGCTAGTCAGTCCCATACACAGCAGAAGATAGACAGAGCAGAAGATACAGATTCCTGCCATATTCTCCAGGCACATGATAGAAGCAGAAGAGATAGTAATCCCTGCAGAGTAAAGACAAGTTTGAATGATATTGCAAGTCTGGATCTCATTCATTGCTACCAAGTTCCTCAATTACTCCTACTAGCAGCACTCATTTATTGCAAGTGAGCCAGGATCCAGGAGTCCAGCCGTACCCAGGTAGGAGACACCGTTGACACTATACCTACTGCTATACAGAGACCTTACACCACTCTGGCATTCCTCACCTGGTACGTGAGTTGCAACACCTTAAAGGGCCCTGAGACTGTACCCTGCGCACGCTGCAATTGGCGTCACGAACAAAAACAATAGACTTCTATATCCATATCCGGACCCACTGCATAATTTTGGCGTCCGCCTAATCGTACCACGGTCCTGCTCATTGCATTTTTGGCGTCACGAACAGGATCAAGCTGTGCGCCAACAGAACCAGATCCAATTGTGTGCCAACAGAACCGGATCCAATTGTGTGCTCAACTGGATCAAATTGCATGTTTTACAGTACTGCAAGATCTACAGATTGTGCCAAAAACCCTGAAAATTTACTTTATTTCTTTCATTGCGGGACCAGAAAACGCTGCATTGTGCGCGTCAGCACTGCAAGGGTTAATCAGCCATTTTTCCCTCATGGCGCAGTGTCTTCATCGCTTTCAAGAGCGCGAAAATGATGACTACGCCCCCCTAGAAGCGGGAAATCTAAAGCCTGCCCACCAAGAACTTTGCAATGCGAGCCAAGGGAGTGCAGACTCCTCCCTCTGGGCTCCACCCTCATGTCCTGCACTGATTGTGACAGAGGAGCCAAGGAAGATGGCGCACCCCCAAAGCCAAAGTGGGACCATATGGCGATACCAGAAGAACCAGTGTATGAGGCTCACCCACCAGAAATCCGGGTCTCCCAGCTTGTGAAGAGAGCTGGCCCCAGCGCTTTTGGAGTGTCCCCGGAGGCTGTGAGTTCCTCAACTGGTGGCGAGACGGCCGCCGCTGCTCAAACAAAGATGGCTGCCGTTCCTGAACCCGCTCCCACGGATGAAGACGTCGTATCTCCAGTCCGGACCCCGGAGGCTGTGGATCCCTCCGCGATGGCCGAACGCACAGACAAGACGTCCCCTAAGATGGCTGCCAGCATCAAGCCTGCTCCTGCGGATACCACCGCCAGCCAAGCTGCCCAGGCCCCCAACATACCTGCATCGATGAAGGCATCTACAGCTTCGGAGACAGTCGCGATGATGTCACCTACCATGGAGGTCCCCGCGCACCACCAGGAGGCACCGGAACCGGCCGCCCGGCCGCAACATCAGGTAGGAGCAGACGCGCTCCCTGAGGCCCAGGCCCGGTCCGAAGCTGCCCCTGCACCGTTTCCTGTGGGTCCCGATACCCCTGATAGGCCCAAGCCTGCTCCGCCATGCACACATACTGGTGCGGCGGAGGCGGCCGGGACTTCCTCTCCGCCGCCCAGAACCAACACCTCCAGAGCAGGACGTTTAAACCCAGAGGTCCCCATAGTGAGCCCTGAAATTCCTGCGGCTCCAACTCTACAGGTGGGGCAAATAAATAACTCTGTCCTGACTTTCAATCCCAGAGTACAACCCTACATTCTGCCCTGGAAGCTGCCACAGGCACCCTCAGTTTGCCTACCAGAGCCTCTTCAGCCGGAGGTTTTGTCCACCTCTGCACCGGCTAGGGATCCCGGCTTGCAGCATGTCACAGCTGCATTCACCAGGCTTACTGCTCGGCCAATTCCAAAAGACACCACAAAAGGGCAGTGGTGCACCACTACAGCTGCTGAGAGCACCAGACAGGTTAAAGAAGAACTTATGCCTCCTCAAATATGGGATCCAGGAGGAAGATATCCAGACTTTCCTGTGAGGAAAACTACCCATTGTAGCAATTAACCACTACTTTGTGTGGATTACAATTAACTCTATTGTTGCACATTGGATTACAATTGACTTGTACCTGTTTCCGTGGATTACAAGTGACTTATGGACTTTTTGCTCCTGTCCACAGTCAACCATTTCAAAGAAAAAGGACTCAAGTCATATTTCAGCGTATTATTGCATTGATATTTGCATAATGTTTTTGCACTAATTTCATTTCAAGTTTACATGTTATGTAACGTTCAAGATAACATGCCCATTGTGTGTATTCTCTCCTAGGTGCCGCAATGTGAACTTCCTGCACTATTTGTGACAATTGCACTTACCATTGCACTTAACAAAAATGTAGCAACTTACTCAAGTATGCCTTTTTTTGACAGCTCCTGTTCTCTCATTCCTTTATACGGACTGCCTTCATGCGGACGCTTAATACTAACGCTGGGCAAAAAAAATTTGCATGCAAAATAATGGAGCCGGATCTTTGGTTGCTAAATCCGCACCACTCTTTGGGCTGTTTTGGGCGGTCTATAAATAGTCAGTCCAAAAATGGGAGAAAAGCTGCCACTGAGGAAGGGGTAGGCGGTCCCCGAAACGCGTCTGGCGTGAACAGCTGAGAACTCCCACCGGACTAAAAAGAGGCCTCTATACGGATGACTATAAAAATCTGTTAAAGACTTTCGAATGTTTGGAGCGCTCCAAATAGAGTAAAACTTTCGGATCCAACCTTCGGCACTAGTTCCCGCGATACCTCGCTGCGAGATACAAGCTAGACTTCCGTCAGAGACCACGTGATACGCCGGTGTCTGCCTGAACAGCGTGAAATAATACATATAGCAGCAATCCCAATATCGGGTATGTAATGCCGTATTATCGGACACACTAAACCGTAATCCATCCAGGAGAAGGTAAGACTAAAAATCTTTTCTGTATAGTGCAAACTAGCACTTCACTTACCATCACCTGCAGTAACTGGGTCCGGACATTTAACAGCAATAATATTTAGGACTACTTATCCCTATTAAGGACTTCTGGTCTGCAAGCCGTCAGCCACAATTATATGATTAAACAGCACCATCAAATGCACTTTACGTTGACTAGAGGAATAATACAAAGATTTGGCCAGTCTCATTCGGAAGGAATTCCTATTTACCTTTACAAGGAACTTTGCATTTTTGTGCTCTGTTAGTTTCCTCATATCTATCATCACAATTTGTGTTATCATTAATGTGTTTGATGATTTTATTGTACTTTTTATTGATACTTTCTATTGATATATTTTTTTGTGTGATCACTTTATATATTGTATATTGTATATCGTATTTGTAGCCACACATACAGAGTGCCAGTCCGTATTTTAAAATTATTTCCAAATGCTTAATACTAATGGCCTACATCTGGAGTTATATATCCTAGGTACCCAGGTAGGACCAAGTGGTAAGTCCTGGCAGTGTCATGCCCCACTCTGACGATGTGCGGATGTCGGCCAGGATAGCAGCACAAGTTTAGTGTTTGTTTTGGAGCCGTGCTGGATACGCCTCTCATCAAGAGCACTGGGTGGGGTCATTAGTTTAAATAGTATACCAGCCCAGAGCTCTGAGCGGATTATACAAATCATTGTGGTCTTGGAAGCTAGGAAGGAAGGTTGGCTGTCTGCTCCAGCTCAGGAAGATAAGTGTTATTTCAAGTTTGGTTGTTTTGTGTCATCTATCCCATCCAGGTTCTGTGCGAGCAGGCTGCTCCTATTTCCCTACTTCACCATCTCAGGGAATTCAGGGTTTTGTCAGCCCAGGCACGGGGACACCTCATACCTACCTTAAAGGTCTGTAGGTGGGCTGAGCAGTGCAGGGAAAGAGGTCAGGGATTAGTTAGGAGGTGACCCTTCCCCTGTCTCTCGCTCAGAGCCTGGTTGGTGCGTTATCTGTTAGACTGAGTGCACGCCTGCCGTGACATTATAATCCGCCATACTGTGACTACCATCACTCAGCGCTTTTGTGATGGCGTCAATTGATGCACTGGTTGACCGCATGCAGGGTTTATCCCTAGAGGTTGCGGATGTGCGTAGTTCGGTCACACAGTGTCAGAGGGTTCTGGCATCAGGTACAGGTCAAATTGGTGAGGAGCCTAAAGTCGCTCTTCCCGAGAAATTTACAGGGGGTACGGATGATTTTTTCCGCTTTAAAGAGTCATGCAATTTGTACTTTCGACTGCGTCCATTTTCGTCAGGTAATGAAGATCAGAGGGTTGGTATCATCATGTCTTTGGCTATACAGTTGGATAGACGTATCAGAGAGAGGTGTAAGGGTCCCTCCGTGCAGGGGATCCCTCCTGCGTGTGGTTTTGTTTCTCCTACTGCCCAGGGTGATATTACTCATAACTCTGGGGTAGGGGAGGAACCCATGCAGTTAGGTCAGGTATCTTGCAGTTCTGATAGTAGAGACTTTAGAAAAGTGCACAATCAATGTCACGGCGGGCGTGCACTCAGTCTAACAGATAACGCACCAACCAGGCTCTGGGCGAGAGACAGGGGAATGGTCACCTCCTAACTAATCCCTGACCTCTTTCCCTGCACTGCTCAGCCCACCTACAGACCTTTAAGGTAGGTATGAGGTGTCCCCGTGCCTGGGCTGACAAAACCCTGAATTCCCTGAGATGGTGAAGTAGGGAAATAGGAGCAGCCTGCTCGCACAGAACCTGGATGGGATAGATGACACAAAACAACCAAACTTGAAATAACACTTATCTTCCTGAGCTGGAGCAGACAGCCAACCTTCCTTCCTAGCTTCCAAGACCACAATGATTAGTATAATCCGCCCAGAGCACTGGACTGGTGTACTATTTAAACTAATGACCCCACTCAGTGCATTTGATGAGAGGCGGATCCAGCACGGCTCCAAAACAAACACTAAACTCGTGCTGCTATCCTGGCCGACCTCCGCACATCGTCAGAGTGGGGCATGACAGGCAGGTCCAGTAACTACACGGGTAACCCCGCTGCTTTGGGAATCGTTAGAAGTCATAGACCGCTCCTTCCCGCTTGTTTCATGTTCAGGATTGTTCCCATCCGGAGGTGTCTTATTTCCAGGAGATCCATGGGATTGTAATACCCTCCTCCTGTGACATTGCCAGAAGAGCATGGAGTCGATAAATACCTCCCCTTCTGAGCCTTTGCCTAAGGTATGGGTACCTCAAGCCTTAGAGCCATATTTTAGCTATCCCTTAGTCACCATGGTGATCGTGCTTTAAGCCAAATTTCTCAGGCTTTGGTGCAGGAAAGAAAATACAGGTTAAAGCCACCCTTTCATTTGTGGGCATTCCATTACATAATGGTGGGACTACAGAGTAAGGACACCCCCATTCTTCCTTTGGTGTTTAAAGGATCCAGAACACTACAAAGTCAGTCAGTAATGTTTGCTTAGTGCAGTATTCGGTTCACTGGTTATACCGATAGGGAAACTGTTAATTAAGGACACCCTACTCATGCGGGCAGGAACCCAGGGTAGCCGTTTTATGTTTGTCTTTGTTTGTCTTATGTGTATTTCAGGCAGCACTTTGTATTTAATGGGTACCCCAGAGCTGGTTCTTTCTCTCCCTCCTAAGCATAAGCCGAGGGCGGCTTAATTCAAAGTAAAGGGGAATGTAACATCCCAGAGTTATGTTACTAAACTCTTTTTCCCTGCTACTATTTGTTGGTAACATGTGCCTTGTCATCTAATGCGATTTTATGTAATATTCCTCACAAATGTGCATTCTCAAAGCCTGTTACATGCATTTGCTGTAATTTCCATGTACACCAGCAGGTGGCAGCAATGTTTAGCAGGACCTTAGTTCAGTTTAGCATATCTAAACTGGAATAGTTTATTCACGTTTAGCTCCCCCCTCTTTGAGCAGAGTGGGCTCGTCCCACATCCTGCCTCATGGGGAGGAAAGGAAGTTATAGTTAGTGTACCAGCCACCCCGGCTAGGGAAAGGCTGTGCTGGTAGGAGCTCCCAGAAATAGGGATCCCAAACCAGGATCTTGTCTCGGTTGAGACCAAAGATCTTCATTCCCAGTCTGAGCCCTTCAGCCTCAACTGGTGACAAGCAAGCAGCCATCTCCAGAACTCCAGGACGCACCATTCCCTGTGAGCATAACTGAGTAACATCCAGAGACCAGGAGAAGCCAAATTCCTCCTCAGCTAGTCAGTCCCATACACAGCAGAAGATAGACAGAGCAGAAGATACAGATTCCTGCCATATTCTCCAGGCACATGATAGAAGCAGAAGAGATATTGATCCCTGCCATACATTGCCAATACCTGCTGGGACCCAAGACTATTGCTGTATGTCACATGGATTACTGCTGCACCAGAGTAAAGACAAGTTTGAATTATATTTCAAGTCTGGATCTCATTCATTGCTACCAAGTTCCTCAATTACTCCTACTAGCAGCACTCATTTATTGCAAGTGAGCCAGGATCCAGGAGTCCAGCCGTACCCAGGTAGGAGACACCGTTGACACTATACCTACTGCTACACAGAGACATTACCCCACTCTGGCATTCCTCACCTGGTACGTGAGTTGCAACACCTTAAAGGGCCCTGAGACTGTACCCTGCGCACGCTGCAATTGGAGTCACGAACAAAAACAATAGACTTCTATATCCATATCCGGACCCACTGCATAATTTTGGCGTCCGCCTAACCGTACCATGGTCCTGCTCATTGCAGATTGAGACAGCTGGAATCGTTGGCACCTAATGTACTAAAAGTCCCAGGCCTCTCAATAAACCGTCTAAATGTGTCTGTGCCACTTTCAGGCTTTATTCATAGTAAATTTGACTAAAATTCCTACTCTTTTATTAGTCACTCGTAAACTTTGCTTGCATCTAGAAAACTTACAAATTTAAATACAAGTTGTGGGTATTGGCGATGTTATACCACAGACACGCTGCACCGCTCTAATGTCAAGGACTAGCAAAAACTTCGATCCTGCATCCTTTAACCCTTCAGATGCTGTGGTAAATGCTGAACTTAGCATCCGCATGGTTGGACAGAGGGAGGGTCTTCCTCTGTCATCCCATCAGCCCCCCTGCCATGTTTATCGCAGGGTGCCAATGGGTTGCTGTGGCAGCCAGGGTCTAGAGAAGGCTCCCAGGTCTCACCATGTGTGGATGGCTCTGGCAGGGCCTAATAAGCTGCATGACAGTTGTACACTGACAGGCATGGTACATAGAAGTATGCAGTGTACTATGCAAGTGATAAAAAAAAAAAACATGATTGGACTAAAAAATAAATAATAAAAAAGTTTAATAAAGAATTCCAAAATAAAAATTTAAAGTAAGTTTTTTCCCTGATAAATATCTGTATTAGGGCTCATGCACACATTGTGGTTTTTGTCCGCATCCGATCTGCATTTCTTTGAGGATGGGATTCGGATCCATTCATTTCAATGGAGCCACAGAAGATGCGGACAGCACACCGTGCTCTGTCCACATTCACATGTCCGTTCCGCGGTCCAGCAAAAAAAATAATAATGACAAAATGTCCTGTTCTTGTCCGTTTTGCGGATATGAATAGGCAGTTCTAAGGGAGGGCAGGACGTACCTGCAGAATGCACATGGCTGGTATCTGTGTTTTGGGGATCCGCAATGTATGTGTGAATGAGCCCTTATGTCAAGATAATAAAAAATATATTAAAAAAATATATGTATATACATAGCATTCTCACATTAATAACGACCTGCATAATAAAATGAGCATGTATTTGATCCCACGCGGAGAAGGGCGTAAAAAATGAAAAACACGAAGAATTGCAGTTTTTTTTGTTCTAAAAGAACAGGATAAAAAGTGATAAAAAATCATATTCACTCCAAAATGCCCTTCAAGAAAAACAAACAAGCCCTGACAGAGAAGCGATAGCTCTCAGAACATGGTGACATAAAGCCAGTTTTTTTTATTGTGGAAAAGTAGTAAAACTTAAAAATGGAAATACGTTTTCCATCGCCGTGAGACCAGCAGAATAAAAGAATTGTATATTTTACACTGCACAGCGCACACAGTAAAAAACTAAACCCAATGGTGGAATTTATTTGAGTTTACCCCCGAAAAATAATAAAAATGATACTTTATATGTACTCCAAAATGATGGCAATAAAAAAAAAAACATCTCATCTAGCCAATGGAAAAGTCAAAAAGTTCCGGATTTTTGAAATGCGGAGATCCCGGCAGCATTAAGGACCAAACTGGATGGCGAACCTTTCCTCGCTAATGTGCGATTGTCCCATCTTGTCTGGCGCTGAACTGGTTAAGCCATGTCAAATGGCCCTCACTCTTCATATAGGTCATAGTGGGGGGGGGGGGGGGGGGGAGACTGCACCTTGTGGCGTGATTTATGGTCCTTGATTCCAAGCACATGTCTAGGAGTGAGAGCTCCTTCCCATTTCCCTGTGTATGTCCTGACTGTGTTCATGCTGTTAATGTCTGTGCCCCTACCTCTAAATCAGCAGGGCTGTCAGAGGGGCTGTGCTGCTGAAATGACCCCCGGCTCACATCTGCTCCGCATACCTCTTACCTCCCCCGCTTTCTGATGGGCCCAGAGCATCCTGCATACAGCACAGGACCTCTAAAGGGATCCCTCAGAAGAGAAGAGAATATTAAATCCTGAATTACTGCCTCATGCAATGCAAGTTATGTAATATTTAAAGGGAAACTGTCAGCAGGTTGCATATAGGGAAAGACCTGTCTCTCCCATCAGGTGGGGAGGTGATGCCCACCAGACACTTCTCCCTCAGCCTGCAGCCATTCAGAGTAAAGCATAGTTCATGGTCGTCGGGCTTTCTGTTGCTGTTTCATGCTGCCCACGGTTAGGGCTTCCTGATCCCGCTGGTAGTTTCCTTTTTAGGCCTCTTGCACACAAACGTTGTGCAGCCGTTCCGTGCATTGGGGGCCGCAACGGATCGACTTGAATGGGTCCCTGATCCGTCCGCACCACAAAAAAATGGTGGGGAGGCACGGACGGAAACACGTGCTTCCGTGGGGTTCCGATCCGTGCTTCCGTTCTGCATCTCCGTGATTGCGGACCCATCCAAGTGAATGCGGAGTGCACATATGCCGGTGCCTGTGTATTGCGGACCCGCCGTATGCCGTGTGCAACGTTCGTGTGCAAGAGGCCTAAGATTGTAAAACAGGGTGGGGGGTTCCAGCACTCAACTCCTTTATTTGCTTGCAAAAACATGCATTTCCCCCCATTTTCCTCCATTCACTACTCAGACACCTCAATACAAAGAGTTTCCTTTGGGTTTAGTAGCAATGGAATTATAATGTACAATTCCTATGCACTGAGCTCCCCCTAGTGGCGGCTATAATTAGTCAGATTTGTAATATACTATGTGAAAGAAAGCAGGGATCAGTGTATTTCTGCCAGTACAAGCAAAAAAAGGGACTGGATCCAGAGAGTAAAGATGACAAATCTTCATTATTCCTTATCAAATATTAAAAATCGTACATAGTCAGACATAGTCACTGCGGTTTTTAATACTTGATTTGTGATTTTACTCGCTGGATCCCATCCCTTCTTTTCTCGGATTATCCTGGGTGAGCACTCACGGTGGATCCGCGCTGGAGGGTGCTGCGCCGCCCCGCCATCTGTGAGCCGGGTGTTCTTGTCTGGTGTAAATGCATGGAGAAATAATGCTGCCATATTTATAAAGAAATCCACTTTAAAGAGGGACTTTTTTAATTAAAAAAAATGAGTACGTTAGTCAGAACTCTCACTGGGGGTCTCAGACGGCCGTAGTGTTTTGCGCTCCGCACGTGGCCGGCACTATGATAGAAATAACTATTCTTGTCCGCGATTGTGGACATGCTCTATCTTTATTCCGTGGCCGCGGAGCGGAACTACGGATGCGGACAGCACATGGTGAAATGAGTGGATTGCAGAATAGATGCGGACCTATTCATACGGTCGTCTGAATGAGCCCTACGTTCTGCTATGGAGCCCCAGGAGGCTATGGCCACTTTGCAAGCATTTTATTATTGTTCCAGGCTGAAACAAATGAAGAAACGTTTCAATAAGTCTTGATGATAAATTCTCTTTTATTTTGTGTCTACAGCTCCGATGCAGACCTATGTGTCTCCATGGTAACAGGCTGCGACCATACCCTCCGTCACTCATAGTTCCTTCCATCTGTTCTCCTCTTCTATTATGCTAATATGCATGACGGGGGTATTGGCTACCGGACCTCCGACCCCATCTAATACTCACCTGCCCCTGAAACAATCCTCCTTTCCACCAATCCATCCCCACCCAGCGCCCAGTGGCAGATTACAATAGGGACGTTCGGGTCGGTAGCCCCGGGCCCAGCACCACTGGGGAGCCCAACGCTGACCCGAACGCCCACATACTGTGGCGGGGCACAGGAGCGCATAGCTCCCTGTCCCGTCGTGGATCACCGCCATAGGCTTCAGGCCTAGTAGGCCTGAGGCCTATGCGGTAGTGAAATCCTGGCGCAGGTGGGCGTGATGACGTCTTCCCGCGCCTGTGCCGGGACGCAGCACTGGGACGTGTGCACGCCTGCCTCATCCCGCTTTCCTCTGCGAGCAAGCGCCTGGCCCTGGACATAGGTGAGTATTTAGCTTTTAATTTTTTTTCATTTTTTATTTTTTTATTTCATGTGCCTACTTTGGGGGACACACAGGAGGACATATTAGTGAAGAGACATTGAGTACATCGGGGGGGAAATATTGGGGCTGTGTGGGGCCAAATTATTATGGGAGGGACTACTATGTTGGGGCAAATTACTATGTGGGGCAGTGTGGGGAAAACTATTGTGTGGGGGCTGTGCGGGGGAAATTACTATGTGGGGCAGTGTGGGGGCAAACTACTATATAGGGGCAGTTTGGGGGAAATTACTGTGTGGGGGGAAATTACTGTGTGGGGGCAAATTACTATGTGGGTGCAGTGTGGGGAAAACTATTGTGTTGGGGCAGTGTGAGGGAAATTACTATGTGGGGCTGTGCGGGGGAAATTACTATGTGGGGCAGTGTGGGGGCAAACTACTATATAGGGGCAGTTTGGGGGAAATTACTATGTGGGTGCAGTGTGGGAGAAATTTCTATATGGGGACATAGTGGGAAAATTGCTATGTGGGGGAAATTACTGTGTGGGGGCAAACCGCCTAGCTAGCAGCCATGAAAATGTACCAAGGGCAGGCACAGCAGCATCCAACTAAGTGGCCTAGCACCAGGGCTCTGGGCCCTGGCTGAGGGCGGCTGACACACAGTCAGTCAGCTCACCTCTGCACTAGGACCTGCACTCCTGTCTCCTGCTTGAATGCTTCCCGCCGCCGCGGCACCGCTCGTCACGCCCCCTGGGCCGTGGCCTGCCCTGAGCTCATGTTGCTGACAATGCTGATGCAGAGGGCAGTGCCAGTGGCGGCCAGGCTGCCTACCTATCACAAGCACCAGGCTGGGGATGGGCGGGACTACTCGGGCTGCAGACTGCAGTGAGGTAAAAAAAAAAAAAAGGTCATTAATTTTTGCCGCACCGCCTGGCGGGCTGGCCCCCTTCCCGGCTGGGCCCGTCCGAAGTGCCCGACCGCTCAGTCAGCCCCTGTTTGCGGCGGCGGGCGGACGCCCATGAGGGAGGCGGGGCGAGTCGGAGAAAATAGGTGGCGGAACGCCATTCCGGGGCGTTCCGCCAGAAAAAAAGGCCTGTATATATATATATAACCATAAACTCTAATAATTAATTCCTTGCAAGGGGAGGTCCTTGAATCCCCAAATAACTGAATTACCCCACCGGGGTGCCATCTTGCCTCCAGCCGTTGCCCGCCAGCTCGGAAGTACCACTGAATGGCCCCCTCTTTAATTTCGCCACAACTGGGAGTCCAGCGCCAACCGCAGAGCCCTCCCATCATCCTCACCAGTAAAACCAACTTCAAGGACCCGCAACCAATGCACAGACTTGACCCCTTAAGTCTGTGCGGCCCTCCATGTTCCTAAAGCCGTCTCGATACCTTCCTGTTAAACAGAAATCCACATGTCTAACCCGACTGCATTTAAATGTACTCCATCCGACCTCCAAAAAACCCCAACTCCCTTCTCAAGCTCTGTATGCCTCACCGCCACCGCCCCATTCCTAGCCATAAAATGACCCATTGCCTGGTTCAACTTCACTCTCGTCCTATTCACCCCTTCCACCGATCTAGCCCCTCTCCATACCATCCTCAGAACAATGTCCGACCATACTTACCGTCACTAAGTTCGGAAACAAAGCCTACAACCATAACAAATCAAATATAATGTCACGCAGTAGCTCCCGCAATCGCCGCACCGCCAAATCGTTGCCGCCATTATGCAGCACTAATACAGCAGGTGTCCTATCCAGCCTCGGAAAAAAGATGCACTTCAAGCAGGACCCCACTCCAAACCATGCCCCTACGCCCCAACCACCACCTCGGACTGTGAAAATCCCAATTGTTGACCGTCCGGCCGAACCGCTGCCCGGACAGCCCCCCAAAAAACGTAAGAATGTCCCAGGATCCACACCAGGGCTGGTACCGCACCTGAAACGAGAAAAACCAGAACACAGAACAACCGCCATTAACAACCACCCCCATTGTAATACCCCTGCCCCCCCCCAAAAAAATTAAACTACAGGCGATTCAATCGGATATAAGACCTGAACCGAACAGACTCCCAACGCCCAATCCATTTAATAATCTCATCGTCCAAATCCCATTGAGCCGCCTCCGTCACCACTCCGAACCTACACGAATGGCTTCAGTACCCCGCCTGACCCAGCCCTAACCGTTCTAAACATTTTGAAAAATCAGCCGTAAACTGAAAAAGGGACACAAAAATACCCATCAGCATGCACTAACAGTGGTCTAATCCCCATCCTCATATCTGCCCCATACTCACGCATACATTGCACGGACACATTTCACAGCCCGGAATACCGAACAACACCACCCTCCGCCCCCTTCTTTCCACATCCGTCTTTGAACGGCGGATAACAAATTCCACCCTATCGTGAAAAAAAATCTATATCATCCCTAAGCAACCCCCCCCACCCGACTAACCGTCGGACAAACCAACTCCCCCAATCGCAATGCCCCAAAAAACGCAACAGAAAATGCCAGTCTAAATAACCGCTCTTCCTAAGCCGAACTGCAAACCATCCTTACCTGTTCACCTAAACCCAAAAGCAATTCAAAAGACACCGGCCTCCTGCTATCTACCCCTGCCCCTAACCGCCGCCAACATTTTAGGGCCCTTGTGACCAAAAAGGATTTAGTAAAGTCTGTCATCTTTCTCAACTTGAACCCAAAGGCCAACCCAGCTATGCAGCCATTCATTTTTGCCACCGACCACCCTTCCTCCCTACAATGCCCTACGAACAACAACAGCGGAACTTCTAACTCCCCATTCCCAACACCCAGCCTACTACACCATTCCTCCCAGTACCCCCACGCCTTTAAATATGCCGCCCACGTACCGAGCGCCAATGATGCCTGAACGAGCCCTGCTACGGTCCCTCCAGAAAATCCCACAGACAGCTCGGGCACTCCCCCCCAAACTCTTCTGCCTCTGGGGCCAGTTGCCGGAATCGATCCCACTGTGAACGAGAGAGAGCATCAGCGACAGAGTTGTCAACCCCCGGCACATGCCCTGCCACCACCCAAGCATTGATCGACAAACACTCCAAAACCAGCCGCTGTAGCAGACGTACCACTGAAGACGACGAGGCCGACAACCCATTTATCGCCGGAACCACCCCCAAGTTATCACAGTGGAAACGAGCCTTTTTATCCCGAAAAAACTCCCCCCAGAACAGAAATGCCACCACAATGGGAAAAAGCTCAAATAACGCAAAATTTTGTAACCAGCCATTCTCCACCCAACTCTCCGGCCATTTGCCAGCACACCATTGCCCCCCCCAGTAAACGCCAAAACCACAACCCCCCGCCGCCTCAGAAAACAACTCACAATCGAACGAGTTCACCACCTCACCCATGAATAGCAAGCGACCGTTATAATTCTCCAAAAAGGAACTCCAAACTTGCAAGTCCACTCTCAATTCTTTTCCCAAATGAATGTAGTGATGTGGTGAAACAACGCCCGCCGTCGCCCCCTCTAACCTCCTACAGAAAACCCTCCCCATGGGCATAATCCAGCACGCAAAATTAAGTTTTCCCAGGAGTGACTGAAGCTCGTACAATTTTAACTTTTTTAACCGAGCCGCCCTCGCAACCTGCCCTTTTAGGTCCTCCAACTTGTCCCTCGGCAAACTACACTCCATCTCAATGGTATCAATGACAATCCCCAGAAAACTTCCTTTTCAACAACACTGCATCCCCGGGAACAAACTGAAATTTAAAACCCAGAAACGCTGCCACCCCTATATCCGGGTATCTATCTAAGAACGGCTCCATCCTTTCCAGACGGACCGGCATCTCCCCCTTTGCTATTGCTATCCCCACCTTTTTGTCTGTTTCCCCTAAAGCACCGCGCCGCTCCATGAGATCCCCCACATACGGAGCATTCGTGCTTGAATTTGCACTTAGCTCCAAATTTACAGTTCCCATCATTAAATTAGAAGCACAGGCCTTTTGCGGACGCAACGGCGACACTGGATTGACCCCCACTTCCCGATTCCCCCCGAAAGAACTGCCCTGACCTTCAGCCACAAAGCTATATCTTTGTGATCCCACCTCATCTCTGGACGTACCGCTTTCTGCTGCCTGAACTGCTCATCATATCGCAGCCACGCTATCCCCCCATATACTCAATACGCCTCCCCGATTGCGTCCAAATAACAAATCAACGCCGAACAGCATTCTCTAATATCGCAACCGCCTGCAACCAGTTCTGAAAGGTTCACGGTATTAGACGATATGTACACTTCTCTTCCTCCTCTTTTTTGCCCTCTTCCTTCTGTAACCTATCCAGGTTAAACTTATCCAACGGGAGAAAAGAAAAAATCTCCACATATTCACCCTTCCAAATACGATCCCTTACCTCCTGCTTTAAATGAGCCCCCAACGGACCCTCAAAGCAGACATATACCTCCCCTCTTGCTTTGTCATTCAACCGCACCGTTTCTTTGTCCGCCACCCCCCCTGCCTGCGTTTGCACCGACACCACATTACTCCCTAACCCTAAACTACCTCCCCTCCCGGATTTACAATGTCAGCCCAGAACTACAAGTAGAAATTGCTTTGGCCGCTCTAGAGGGTGAGGCCCGACAAAATGTCCTACTACAACCGGAAGCCACGCGCAATACATTAAAAGAGATTCCTGGAAGAAATATACGGTGAAACAGCCAGCGCAGGCCACCTCAGGGTGAAATTCTTTTACCGAATTCAGCGGGAGGACAAAGGTGTCTCGCAGTATGCAATGGCGCTACAGGAAGTGTTGGCCGAGGTGCAGAAAAAAGAGGCGGACGGAGCAACCGCCATGGGAACTGCAGATCGGATCCTGCGGGAACAATTCATTCTGGGACTCTACAGCACTCCCCTGAAACGGGCCCTGCAGGAACGAGTTAGGGTGGACTCTACACTAACCTTTAGACAAATATTAGCAGAGGCAGTGGCACGGAGCAAAGAAGAAAGTTATGTGTCCGGAGTGATACGGACCCAGACCGTCACCTCCCCCGGGGTTTCAAAGAGCGAAGAGGCCCTAGTCAGAGTAGTACAACACTTACAGAGCTCTCTGAGTGCTATGCACGAAAAGTTGACACACCTGGAAAAATGGATGGAGTCGCACTATACCCCTGAAACTGCCTACCCGGCCCGACAACAAATTTATCAGGCGCTCCCATGGGTTCCTATATCAGAATATCCTCACCCTAATTTACCTTCTCACCAAGCTCCTCAATATCCTCCAAGGAGGCCCGTCAATCAAGTCCTAAGGGCACCCCCCATACGCAGACAAGGAGAAGGCCGTCAAGGTTGACCACTTCTCCAAGTTTGCAGTAGTCTCCCCAACTCGGGATCAGACGGCTGAGTCCGCAGCACGCGCTATCTGTCAGGATTTCATCCGGGTCTACGGGTGTCCAAAGTGGATCCACTCAGATCAAGGGGCGGGCTTTCAAGGGAAAGTAATGGAGGAGCTACACCGACTGTACGGTATTGAAAAATCCAGAACGACCCCCTATCATCCCCAAGGGAATGGGGCCTGTGAGCGCTTCAACCGGACGCTGCTACAAATGCTGAGAACACTAGAGGAAGACAAGAGGGCACACTGGCCTGATTACCTGCCGGAACTAGTCTGGGCCTACAATAATCGGGTCCATACCACCACCGGTTACACCCCGTATATGTTACTGTTTGGGAGAGCTGGTAGAGAAATCGTTGAATTGAACCTGGAACAGCCAGAAGACCTAATGGAGCGATCAACCACCTCATGGGTGAAAGAACACCATCAGCGACTGCAGACCATCCGCCGTTTGGCAGGCCAGTGGTTACAGGAGAGAACTCATACGGACCGTCCTCCAGTCCAGGAGGTGCCACTGAAGCCTGGAGACCGGGTCCTGGTACGAGAGAAACGCCCCAGAGGCAAATTGAGTGAGCGTTGGGAAGTACAGCCATACAAAGTGATCAAGAGAGTGTACTGTAATGGTCCGGTTTACGAAGTGCAAGTTGAAAATGAGGAGTTTGCTTCACAGACTTTACATTGGAATATGCTACGGCCATGCCGGTCCGCAGATCCTGCACCTATTCAGAGGACACTTTCTCCTCCTGCCCCATACCCAGAATGTGTTATCTCAGATGGAAACGAATGTGAAGACTGGTGGAACGTTCCTGACACTGCGGAAGGTCCCCAGGCCGTAGGTGATGAGGCTCCTGCTACAGAACCACTACCATCTCGCAGTGAGGAGGAACCCGCGATAACACCCAGATCTCCTGCTGTAATGGAAGAGCCCAGGTTAACAACTCCCAGTGGAGAAAGTCAGGTCCTAGCAGATAGTCAAGACCTCCGGAGATCCAGTAGGTCTACTGCAGGGGTTCCACCAAACAGGTACGCTGCTGATGATTTCATTTGGTCTGCCTGTAGGTATTGTGGACAATTTTGTACTGCCGTTTAAATGTTCCATTAACCCCTTTGTTTTCCATGGGCTATATAGCGAGGCCGAGGATGGCCACCTTTAAGCCTTTAAGTGGGGAGGCATGTAAGAGGCAGCCCTGAATCAACCAGCAGCATTTCCAGCTCTTATATCTATGCAGACTGTCATGTTTCCCTCCGGCCACCAGAGGCCACTGTGACTAAACAGGAACCTGAGTTGTGCTGGCCAGAGGCTAATAAAGAGTTAAGAAGTTTTTCCCGGGCTGTTCTAGAAGTTGCTGGGGGCCTTGCTGAGATAACAGGGAGAGATGGACTGCTGAGAGATAACAGTAAAAGACTGTAGCAGCAGGAGGCTATATTAGCTGAGATTTTCCTGACAGCTGTGGAGCTGCACACAGAGGACTTCACTGTGTGTTCCAGAGTAATGGGACCGTGTGTAGAGACCAGTACAAGCCGGATCCTTCCTGCCAGAGCTGGAACTAGGTGGAGATCTGCATCTGCTGTGACCAGAGAGAGAAAGACAGCCAAGCAAGCGACCGGACCTGGAGCCAGACTGCATCTTATTAGATCCAGGAGAATCTGCAGAACTGTGAGTGGCATTGGTGCTTTCCTGTGATAGGTTGTAGAGTCAGGGACTTAGTCAGTGCACTGTAGAAGCATCCCCTGGGTAGCAGGGCTAGATAGGAAATTGCTAGTGAGAGTAGCCTGCAAGCTGACTGCTTACTGGTTAGCTCATTCTGTGTATATGCAAAACTCCATTGCCATTGTTGTTGATTTATGTTCACCTGTTAATACCATTCCTGTCTTTGACCCATTGTGCCTCTGGTGCGGTGGTACTGTATTGTTACTCAGGTTTTCCGGCAGTTTCATTTTGCTTCTTAATAAAGCCGGTTTATCTTCAGTCTCCTTGTCCGCTGTACTGTACTTGAATCCTGCTTTGCGGTCTCTCCCTCCTCTGACCGCTACATCCCCACGAAATCTCACCTGGCTGCCTGGGTGCTGTGACCCCATCAGCCGAAGATCCTGAGTCCAGATGTCCGGTCCTCTGCGCTGATCCTCTAGCCTCAGACCCAAACGCTTCCA
This sequence comes from Bufo bufo, assembly GCF_905171765.1. Taxonomy (NCBI): domain Eukaryota; kingdom Metazoa; phylum Chordata; class Amphibia; order Anura; family Bufonidae; genus Bufo; species Bufo bufo. The sequence continues at coordinate 780,078,487 of NC_053389.1, read as the reverse complement.
CCAGCTGTCCCCTAGCTGCGCTCCTGCCAAGGACGTTAGAGCTGCTCTCCTCCATGGAAAGGTCAGAGGGGCAGAGCTTCTTCCCTGCTGCAGACTGGGTGATGGTGATGGGGGCCTGCTGCACGATCCCACCGGACCCACAGCAGCCCCGTGCCTCCCGACATCTTGCTCCCGCTGAGGGGCACCTTCCTCCCCCGGACATAGGAAGGTGCCCGCCGTTCCTGGTCCCGCTCCCACGCTGCATCCCGATGTAGAACGAGGTGACCGGGCCCGGCCACCCCATTGGCTCCGCCTGCATGTCGGATTCTTCCCACGCCGGGGGGTGTGGAAGGAAGCTTTCCCCGCCGTCCCCTGGCGTGGAGGGTCCTCTGAAGGGCTCTGTCTTCGGCGCTGAGCCCGGGGGGAGGATTGTGGGCTGAAGCATGCCGGAGGTCTGGTCCGCCACGGCCGGGTCGCCGAGGGCTGAGGCGGTACTGAAGCCTCAGCCGCCCCCCTTAAGAGATGCTGCAGGTGGTCCTGAACCCAGCCGGGGCCCCGAACCTCTGCAGCCTCCCTCAGTCTCCTGATGGTGTCCTCCAGTTGCTCCATCCTGGTAAGTTTAGCTTGAACAGCATGGACTCCTTTACTCCTTTCTGCTCTACCTAAAAAGGCACCCTTCTTCTCCCTGTCTCAATATTTTAACCCCTCGTTCCCCACCCTAAACTCAAATTACCCAATCCCTATTCCCCCATGATCCCATTAAACCCGCCCCCTTGACCAACTATCCTATCCCTACCTCTGGGGTCTCCCTGAGCCAAACCCCCCATCATGCTGGCCTCCCCTAAAGCTCTGCCCCCAGTCCGGCCATAACTTTATGTAGGTCTGCAGGAAATAGTGAGCGGATGGAAGGGAGCGTGACTGTAGGATCAGACTACAGAGGGTTTGTTTGTTGTCTGTTACCGTAGAGACATATGGGAATTTTTTATAAAAACTTTGTTTTGATGCATTAGAACAATAGAAAAATGGTTTAAAAGGTGCCCATCTCCTGCTGTGTAGTTTAAAAGTGGGGGGAGACCCTTTAACAGGACAGGTGAAAATAATCATTACCTGAACTAATATGACTGGACACCCTCCAATGCTATAAATTGCATTGTCTGATCTAATGCTCTCAGACCCTCCAAATGATTCTTAGCGTCCTCTACATTTACTTTTATGGGCGCGTTCTGCTATTTTTGGAAGTCCCCTTAAAGTGAATGGAGAGGAAGCTGCGCATGCGCCACCACCGCTCCGTTCACTGCTAGAACCAGTGCTAAATGGAGGGGTTGTTGTGCATGCGCAGCTTGTTCTCCATTCTCTATTCAGTACCATTCACCTGTCAGATATTTTTGCCATCTCCTAAATACAGGCGTTAAAATGTAGCTTCAGTCTGGTCATCTGCCTTAGGGCTCATTCAGACGACCATATATTTGTGTCCTCATCCGTTCCACAATTTTGCAGAACGGATGCAGACCCATTCATTTCAATGGGGCAGCAAAAGATGCGGACAGCACATTCTTATCCATTCCTATCATAGGGCTGGCCATTTCCGTTCCGCAAAAGGCTGAATGCACACTGAGGGTATTGTGTTTTGCGGATTTACAGTGGATATAAAAAGTCTTTTTTTAGTGTCCGCCTGGCCGTGCGGAGCCAAACGGATCCGTCCTGAATTACAATGCAAGTCAATGGGGACGGATCCGTTTGACGTTGACACAATATGGTGCATTTGCAAACGGATCCGTCCCCCATTGACTTTCAATGTAAAGTCAGGAGTCCCTTTTATACCATCGGATCGGAGTTTTCTCCAATGCGATGGTATATTTTAACTTGAAGCGTCCCCATCACCATGGGAACGCCTCTATGTTAGAATATACCATCGGATTTGAGTTAGATCGTGAAACTCAGATCCGACAGTATATTCTAACACAGAGGCGTTCCCATGGTGATGGGGACGCTTCAGGTTAGAATATACTAAAAGAACTGTGTACATGACTGCCCCCTGCTGCCTGGCAGGTGCTGCCAGGCAGCAGGGGGCAGACCCCCCCTCCCCCCCTGTATTTAACACATTGATGGCCAGTGCGGCCCCCCCTCCCTCCCCTGTATTTAACTCATTGGTGGCCAGTGCGGCCCCCCTCCCTCCCCTGTAGTTAACACATTGGTGGCCAGTGCGGCCGCCCCCCCTCCCTCCCCTGTAGTTAACACATTGGTGGCCAGTGCGGCCGGCCCCCCCTCCCTCCCCTGTAGTACTGTAGATTCATTGGTGGCCAGTAGGCCCCCCCTCCCTCCCCCTCCTAATTAAAATCTCCCCCCCTATCATTGGTGGCAGCGGAGAGTACCGATCGGAGTCCCAGTTTAATCGCTGGGGCTCCAATCGGTAACCATGGCAACCAGGACGCTACTGCAGTCCTGGTTGCCATGGTTACTTAGAAATTTTTAGAAGCATTATACTTACCTGCGAGCTGCGATGTCTGTGACCGGCCGGGCGCTCCTCCTACTGGTAAGTGAAAGGTCTGTGCGGCGCATTGCTTATAGCACAGACCTGTCACTTACCAGTAGGAGGAGCGCCCGGCCGGTCACAGACATCGCAGCTCGCAGGTAAGTATAATGCCTCTAAAAATTGCTAAGTAACCATGGCAACCAGGACTGCAGTAGCGTCCTGGTTGCCATGGTTACCGATCGGAGCCCCAGCGATTAAACTGGGACTCCGATCAGTACTCTCCGCTGCCACCAATGATAGGGGGGGGGGAAATTTTAATTAGGAGGTGGAGGGGGGGGGGGCACTGGCCACCAATGAATCGACAGTACTACAGGGGAGGGAGGGTGGGCCGGCCGCACTGGCCACCAATGAATCTACAGTACTACAGGGGAGGGAGGGGGGCCCACTGGCCACCAATGAATCTACAGTACTACAGGGGAGGGAGGGGGGGCCGGCCGCACTGGCCACCAATGTGTTAACTACAGTGGAGGGAGGGGGGGCCGGCCGCACTGGCCACCAATGTGTTAAATACAAGGGAAGGAGGGGGGCCCACTGGCCACCAATGAATTTAAAACTAGGGAGGGAGGGGGGTGCCCCCTCCTGCCTGGCAGCACATGATCTCTTACAGGGGCTATGATACGCACAATTAACCCCTCAGGTGCAGCACCTGAGGGGTTAATTGTGCGGATCACAGCCCCCTGTAAGAGATCGGGTGCTGCCAGGCAGCAGGGGGCAGTCATGTACACAGTTCAAAGTATATTCTAACTAGAAACGTCCCCATCACTATGGAAATGCCTCTGTGTTAGAATATACTGTCGGATCTGAGTTTTCACGAAGTGAAAACTCAGCTCTGAAAAAGCTTTTATGCAGACGGCCACGGACGCGGATGCCAATCTTGTGTGCATCCGTGTTTTTTTACGGACCCATTGACTTGAATGGGTCCGTGAACCGTTGTCCGTCAAAAAAATAGGACACGTTTTTTTGACGGACAGAAAACACGGATCACGGATGCGGCTGCAAAACGGTGCATTTTCCGATGCGAAAATGGGTCCGCGAAAAAAAACGGAACAACGGCCGCGGATGCACACAACGGTCGTGTGCATGAGGCCAAAACATGAGACAAAGATAAATCATTTCAACTTTTTCCACCTTTAATGTCACCTATAAACTGTACAACTCAATTGAAAAACAAACTGAAATCTTTTAGGTGGAGGGAAGAAAAAATCTAAAAATAAAATAATGTGGTTGCATAAGTGTGCACACCCTCTTATAACTGAGGATGTAGCTGTGTTCAGAATTAAGCAATCACATTCAAAATCATGGTAAATAGGAGTCAGCATACACCGGCCATCATTTAAAGTGCCTCTGATTAACCCCAAATAAAGTTCCGCTGCTCTAGTTGGTCTTTCCTGAAATTTTCTTAGTCGCATCCCACAGCAAAAGCCATGGTCCACAGAGAGCTTCCAAAGCATCAGAGGGATCTCATTGTTAAAAGGCATCAGTCAGGAGAAGGGGACAATAGAATTTCCAAGGCATTAGATATACCATGGAACACAGTGAAGACGTCCCTCCAAAATTGATGAAAAGACGAGAAGAAAATTGGTCTGGGAGGCTACCAAGAGGCCTACAGCAACATTAAAGGAGCTGCAGGAATATCTGGCAAGTACTGGCTGTGTGGTACATGTGACAACAATCTCCCGTATTCTTCATATGTCTGGGCTATGGGGTAGAGTGGCAAGACGAAAGCCTTTTCTTACGAAGAAAAACATCCAAGCCAGGCTACATTTTGCAAAAACACATCTGAAGTCTCCCAAAAGCATGTGGGAAAAGATGTTATGGTCTGATGAAACCAAGGTTGAACTTTTTGGCCATAATTCCAAAAGATATGTTTGGCCCCAAAACAACACTGCACATCACCAGAAGAACACCATCCCCACAGTGAAGCATGGTGGTGGCAGCATCATGCCAAGGGGGTTTTTCTTCAGCTGGAGCTGGGGCCTTAGTTAAGCTAGAGGGAATTCTGAACAGTTCCAGATACCAGTCAATATTGGTACAAAACCTTCAGGCTTCTGCTAGAAAGCTGATCATGAAGAGGAACTTCATCTTTCAGCGTGACAATGACCCAAAGCATACATCCAAATCAACAAAGGAATGGCTTCACCAGAAGAAGATGAAAGTTTTGGAATGGCCCAGCCAGAGCCCAGACCTGAATGCGATTGAAAATCTGTGGGGTGATCTGAAGAGGGCTGTGCCCAGGAGATGCCCTCGCAATCTGACGGATTTAGAGTGTTTTTGCAAAGAAGAGTAGGCAAATCTTGCCAAGTCAAAATGTGCCATGCTGATAGACTCATACCCCAAAAGACTGAGTGCTGTAATAAAATCAAAAGTATTAGTTTAAGGGTGTGCACACTTCTGCAACCACATTATTTTATTTTTTTTTGTTTTCTTCCCTCCATCTAAAAGATTTCAGTTTGTTTTTCAATTGAGTGGTACAGTTTATAGGTCACATTAAAGGTGGAAAAAGTTCTGAAATGATTTATCTTTGTCCCACTTTTTTACATCACAGAAACCTGACATTTTAACAGGGGCGTGTAGACTTTTTATATCCACTGTATTTATTTTACTTTACAGACATTAGCATCAGGCTGTCCCCAATGTGGCTCACAATCTAATTTCCCTATCAGTATGTCCCTGGTACCCGGAGGAAACCCACACAAACACGGGGAGATCATACAAACTCCACGCAGATGTTGTCCTTGGTCAGATTTGAACTTAGGACCCCAACGCTTGTGCAATTTGCAGACCGCAAAAACAGATACGGTAGTCTGAATGAGCCTTTAGGCCTCGTCCACATTTCTGTGTCAGTGTCACGTCTGTGAAAAAAAGCATACGTGTATCATCCGAGAAGATATCCGTGAAGGATGCGTGGTCGGTCCGCATGTCCATTTTTACCATCCATGTGTCATCCATAATTCACTGACGTTGCTCAGCTGAAAATTAATTTCCAAAGAATCTCCTATCAGTCTTCAGTGAAAAACGGATGCACCACAGATGCCCTCCGTGGTGTGTCTGTGATTTTCTCGGACCAATATACTTCTATGGCCATACTTGGTCCGCATCACGGATCAAAGCAGTGCATGTCTCTGTGATTTATTTACAGTAAAGAAATACTGACATGTGAACCGACACATTTAGATTAATGGGTACGTGTGCTGTCCGTGATAAATGCGTACAGCACACGTCAGTGAAAACTGGAAACGTGGACGAGGCCTTAGGGTATAATTAGATTATGAGCTGCTATGGAGCCTGGAACTGATGGAAATGACCGTAGGCCGTGTACAGCGCTGCAGAATATGTTGGTGCTATGGAAGCAACGGGAGATAACTAAGGTCAGAGGCATCTCCTGACCCACGCTACGCGTCAGCCGGCAGATGAGAGAGCGCATAGGTGCGGGGTTATGTGTGTTTCCTTAGATTTTGTGACACCAGGTAATCATCTCACAAACACCAAGGACAAGGAACTCGTTAGAGGATCAGAAAACTGTGTACAAAGTGTTTACTAATTACAGAATCTGGGTCATGGGTCCCTTTGGACCGCAGACATCTGGCAGGCTCTAATTAAACAGCCAACACATAGGAGGATGTGCCCATAGTAAATGCTTGTCCGGGCATCACAGGTAACCCCTTCATTTCCAAAATGGTGAATTTCTGGCCCGGGGCTGGCTGTGGCCATACAAGGTGAATAGAGGCCCCAGCTGAAGATAGATGGCCTAGCTTCTAATGCTTATTTATGGTCAGGGCTAGGACAACGTCGGCGTACGCAGAGAAACCTGCCCTGAACATAGTGGCTGAATTGTGCCGGAAGCCACGGGCGCGGGTACACCAGTGAGATAAAGGGGGCATACCTGATGGAAGTCTGGGAAAAGGGCGGGAGGGAGGGGCGTGAGGCTCTGGCGCCTGGCTGAGCGGAGGGAAGGTGAATAAATAGCCAGACGCCCCTCCCACAAATGCAGGCTGGTAACAGCCTTACAATTTATGGTCAGGGCTAGGACAACGTCGGCGTACGCAGAGAAACTTGCCCTGAACATAGTGGCTGAATTGTGCCGGAAGCCACGGGCGCGGGTACACCAGTGAGATAAAGGGGGCAAAAACAACAGGTAGGTACAACACTTTTATTCACAAATTACAAAGCCAGTGAACGAAAGGCATGAGATATCTCGGCTTGAGGATTTGGTATATACCTGGTAAAGCAGGAGGATCGCCACCGCCCCATGGACCGGATGACGTGGGCCGGCACCTGATGTCGAGAAGCAGCGGAGGCTGCCCCTATGCGAAATGAGTGCCCTGAAATTACCTTGGGGTCATAGCCTAGTCCCTGGGCGAGGGCACGGATATAAGAGATAAACTGAGAGGCGCTGAGAGGCTTGCCTGCATGCGGCAAGAGTGGACTGTCGGGCAATGAACCTCGGATGAGTGCTGTCAGTTGATGCAGCACTTGAACTGGGCACCAATTGTTCAAGGTTGGGTAGAACTTGATTTCAGAGGGGGGACCCGTCTGATTGGTTTTGGTGGAGGGTAGGAGGAGAGTGTAATGGCCCTGGCCCCATGACAGATGTTGCTTCAGAGGATGGTTTTTACGATTTGGACCGGCCAGAACCTCTCCGGGCCGGAGGAACCCATAAAAGGTGAGATACATGGCCGCTTTCAGAATCAGGCTAGTGGAGGGCCCAAAAGGATTACCATCCAATGTCGAGGAGAGATCCCTGAACAATTTGCTGGATACTGGTTGCCTATGGCTCACGGACCCCTTCCCCTCCTTTTGAATGCCCCGAAGGGTGGCCTTAATAGCTTGGATGGAAAAAAAGGACCTGTGATGGGGAGTGGCCAGCATAGCGTGATGTTGAAGTCCGGCTAAATAAAGTCTGATGGTACTATACGACAGAGAGAGATGCGAGTGACAATAGGCCAGGAAGGCCATGATGTAGGAGATTTCGGAGTGTTGACCCCTCGGATGATTCTTAGAGAATTTATCAAACGCTCTTAGGCCAGCCTGATAATTCCTCGCCGTATTGCGTGACAACGATTTGGCGACCAGGCCCTTGGCCTCCTCTAAGAGCGAATCTAAACCAGAACGAGGGCGCTGAATTGGGGCACCGGCGTGCCTGACCGATCTGCGTCGGGCATTTCCTGAAAGAAAATTGCAAAATTAGCACGGGAAAGCGCGTCCGCAGCCCTATTCTGTTCGCCTGAGATGTGTACGCAGCGCATGTGAAAATTGTGATGGAGGGATAACCACACTAACTTGCGCAACAACGCCATGATCCTGAGGGACTGGGCCCTGCCCTTGTTGACAATGTCCACCACGGTCTGACTATCTGTAACGAACGTCACAGAAGTGTTAGACCAGTGGTGACCCCAGACCTGAGCAGCCGCCACTATGGGATACAGTTCCAAAAGAGGGGAAGATTTTAGAGCTGCAGAGTCCGAGGCTAATTCTGGCGGCCATCCGGCAGCCAGCCAATGAGACCTGAAAATGGCAGCGAACCCGGAAGAACCGGCGTCGTCGGAGAAAACCATGGGGGAAGAGGAATCCCACTGCGGAACGAACAAAGAAATGCCATTCCAGTCAGAGAGAAAACTGCTCCACATGTCGAGATCTGCAATGGCCTGGCTGTCCAAATGGACGACAGAATCTTGCTCCGGGGCAGAGAGCAGGAGACATAGCAACCTGGAAAGGAAGGCCCTGCCTTGAGGCATAGTTCTGGAGGCGAAATTAAGCATCCCCAGCAAGGATTGGAGCTCCGCCCTGGTCAGTGAGTGAGACTGGACTGCCCGGGAGATGGCTGAGCGAATCCTGAGCAACTTCTCGCTGGGGAGGCTAGCCTCCATTCTAACGGTATCTAGAATGATGCCCAGGAAGGTGACTGTAGTGGCCGGACCCTCAGTCTTGGCTGTGGCCACGGGGACCTGGAGTCGGGAAAAAATATCCAGAAGTGAATGGGAAATGGAAGGGACCTGACTGGGCCTTTCAATGAGGAGAAAGTCGTCCAAGTAGTGAACGACCATGGATAAGCCACCGTGATGGTTGAGAATCCAGTGCAGGGCTTTAGCAAGTTGTTCAAAAAGCCAAGGGCTGCTCTTGGAGCCAAAAGTAAGCCGGTTGGCAAAGTAAAATTTATCTGCCCACTGGATGCCGTAGTACTTCCAAAGCTGCGGGTGTATTGGAAGCAGCTTGAAAGCATCAGCAATATCTACCTTGGCCAACCAAGCCCCGACACCTGCTTGAAGAATGTACTGGATGGCCTCGTCAACTGAGGAATATTGCATGGAATATTGCTCAGACGGAATGAGTGAATTGAGACTGGGGATGGAGGACATATGAGGCGCGGAGAGATCATAAATGAGACGTTTTTTATTGGATGAAGACTTCGTGACAAGGCCGATAGGGTTGATGCGCCACGACTGGAACGGGATCTTAAGGAAGGGACCAATGACGAACCCTTTGTCGACCTCTGCCTGAATGAGAGTGGTCACCGCCACTGGAGGCGGATAGCAGATTGGAGCCCATCCAGCAGCCCTGAGGGCGCGTGATAATGCCGGTGTGAAACCCCTCTCTGCACCCATCCAATAAGAAGGTGACAAAGGAACGATCTGGGTGGCCCTGCAGGAGTGCAGCCAGTAACTCCAAGTTGAGGTCGGCTAGTCAGGAGTCCCTGGCTGACTTCCTGGGACAGGAAGGACGAGGGTGAGCCCGAAAACAAAGGGAGCAGATGTGCAGTGCTCGGCACGCATTGAAACCACAGCCCTTGGCATTAAAATTATTGCACACCTGGCTACTGCCGAGGTACACAATGGGCCTACCCAGTTTATCTAATGATGAGGAAGACCTGGAGGACCCGGAAGGACCTGGAGTGGGTGCTGACTGAGGATCTTGCACCGGATTAGGGCACCATTCTGTGGAATGAAAGATGGATTGGCAGATGGCACACAGGGGAGCCTTCAGACCTGCGAAGTGCCGGCAGAATAACTCCATGTCCAAGTCTGCCCAGTTGGACATGAACTGAAATTGATTCAGAGCCGCGGCGGCTTTGGCAGAAAACGAACGATGATAGTCGTAAAATGCCGAGCCGCCGTACTTGTGCCCCAAATCCGTAATCCGGTACAAGTAAGTGTCTAATTCTTCCCTGCGATTAGGGTGGGCGGAGCACATTACATCCCTGTAGAGGCTGAAGGCCAGGACGAACTCGGAAACCGACAACTTCCTATTTATCCGAGCATCCTTGGCCTTCAACACCACGGAAACCTCTCCGCAATTAATCACCCGGTTTTCGGAAATATCCTGGGAGGCAATCAAAATGGATGCTAAATTCACGTCCTTGCCTGCCAGGATATCCTTCTTAATATGCTCCGGACTGAAATGGGAAGGAGCAATTTGGGGGGTGGCAGAAGGCCTACCTGCAACGTCCGGAGGAATGGCAGGAATGACTGCCGAACCTGGATATTGCGGTGAGGCTGCTGGCCTGGTTTCTAAAACCGCGACCCTATTCTGAATGTCCGTGACTGAGCTAACGAGTCCGGCGATGGATGACTGGATCTGAGCTAGTGCCAGCCGGATGGAGTCGCTATTGAACTGCTCAGCTGTCGGACCCGGAGTGGTCATCAGGAGCCGGTATAATTCGGCCTTGCGGGCAGTCGCGGGATGCCGAATCCCCCTGCGATTGAGTTCGGCGATCAACTTTGGCACAGTCCAACTCCTTAATGATGTGTTGCTATAATGCCCCGAGACGGACGATCCTGGCATGGAGAGGTTGTCCTCCATATCGGACATGTGAGACATGATGACCTGGGAAAAAAGGGGAACTTATGTCTACCGGTAAAATGAAAAGAAGCACAGACGGAAGTGGTAATGGCGGCCGAAAGAGAGTGAGAGACCGAAGCGTGTAAAGTGACCCACGGAAGAACCTACCTGACGGAATGCGAACGGATTTGGAAAGACGATTTCTAAAAAACCCCAATCGTTTAAGTGGAACTAATAAAAAAGAACGGACTTGAGTAACAAACTGACAGTTAACCCTGCCCCAGTGACCGTCTCTGAGCCGACTTACCTGGAATTGCCTCGAAATTCCTAGACGAAACGAAGGAGAGGAAGGAAAAATAACAACTGCCCAATCTAAAGGAAGGAACAACCGACATCAGAATAGATGTAAAACCCTAAGAAAATGAAGACAAAACCTGGGTGATCCAGGAACATTGACAACCTGGGCGATCCAGGAACATTGACAACCTGGGCGATCCAGGAACATTGACAACCTGGGCGATCCAGGAACATTGACAACCTGGGCGATCCAGGAACACTGACAACCTGGGCGATCCAGGAACACTGACAACCTGGGTGAACCAGGAACATTAACAACCTGGGCGATCCAGGAACATTGACAACCTGGGCGATCCAGGAACATTAACAACCTGGGCGATCCAGGAACATTGACAACCTGGGCGATCCAGGAACACTGACAACCTGGGCGAACCAAGAACATTAACAACCTGGGCGATCCAGGAACACTGACAACCTGGGCGATCCAGGAACATTGACAACCTGGGCGATCCAGGAACATTGACAACCTGGGCGATCCAGGAACATTGACAACCTGGGCGATCCAGGAACACTGACAACCTGGGCGATCCAGGAACACTGACAACCTGGGCGATCCAGGAACACTGACAACCTGGGCGATCCAGGAACATTGACAACCTGGGCGATCCAGGAACATTGACAACCTGGGCGATCCAGGAACATAGACAATATGGGTGAGCCAGGGACCCTGGAAAACGGAAAGACCAGGAGACAGAAGCAGATTGAGACAGAACACAAAACCCGCTGTCTCAAAACAGTAAAGTGAAAACATCCCTTGCACTTGAACCGCAAATTCTGGTATTATGATGCCTTTTTTATTTTTTCCTCCCTTTCTCTCCTTTTTTTTTTTTTGAACAGCCTATGTATAGCTGCTCTGAGTTAAAATGGGCACATACATTAAGGGCTGGTGTTTTTAGCCCGCAGAAAATCTGCTGTGGGTTGGGGAGCACTAATGAAGCTGCGCCCCCCCCTGAAAAACAGGAATACTGCCAGCATCATAAAACCACAATTGAGAACACCTCCTGTGCTGGAAGCCCTAGGAGCATAACTGGTTTCCAGGTAAGATCTAGGAATCAGTATATGCTGAACGAGCGAGCATGTTATACATTCAAAGAAAACTCATCCTGAGCCGGCATGTGACCCGCAGATCACTGAAGCTAGGATGCCGCTCCCCCGACCCAGCCGCCTGTACTTCTGTGAGCGGAACATACTGGGGGAGAGCGGCATCTCAACCTCGCACCCCAGGGGCTGGAGACCAGGACAGGCGTGAGGCACAGCTGGAACGGAGCCAGCTGAGCCCCGATTACCTGGCAGGCTGGCGTGTAGCGATGCGGACGTCGGCGGCACGTGAGCACAGTATACCGGAAGTAAAGACACTGGTCGGAAGAAGGAGCGCGATACCGCTGTGATGCGTGAGGCTCGGGCGCCTGGCTGAGCGGAGGGAAGGTGAATAAATAGCCAGACTCCCCTCCCACAAATGCAGGCTGGTAACAGCCTTACAATATGACCACCACAAGTATTCCTATGAATGGTATAGCAGTATTATTTACACATTGAAGTGAACTTTTATGACATCACCCTATGTGTGGAGCTGTTCTTTGGTCACTGTATAGGGGTATTATTCGAGCACTGTATGGTGGTATAACCTCTACAGGTTCTTAGTATGGTGTAGAACAGGGATGCCGAACCTGCAGCCCTCCAGCTGTTGTAGGCTAATACCTGTCGCCTGTCCGGGACGAAGGCATGTAAATATCATACAGTATCTACATGGGTTGTTTCGGGTATCAAATTTTCAATACCCATTCGATACTTTTGTCCCGTGTCGACCTCGATACCAGGATTTGACATTTTGACTGCTACTGCGCAGTCTAGTATCACAGAGCATGGTGCGCGCTGCTACCAGCGCGCGCCATGTTCCCTCAGCAGCACAGGGGAGAAGGAGTCACTCTCTCCCTCCCCCTGTGCCGCTGCTGCCACCAATGAGGAGAGAGAGGGGCAGAGGAGGGGCGAGCGCACTGCGCCACCAATTAGGAGAGAGAGGCGCGGAGGAGGGGCGGGCGCACTGCGCCACCAATGAAAGTTAACGTTTAATACAAATACAGGAGGCTGGTTGCAGAATCACATAGCCCTCACCCAGCCTCTATGAAAGGAAGCTGCGATCCGGGGTTAACTGCCGGTGATCGCAACTTCTTGTTATAAAGGCTGGGTGACGGCTATGTGATTCTGCTGCCCACACCCGCCTCCTGTATTAAACGTTAATTATCATTGGTGGTGCAGTGCGCCCCCCCCACCCCCCCAGTATTATATTCATTGGTGGCAGTGGCCACAGGGTCCCCTCCCCTCCTCTTTATTGGTGGTACAGTGGCAGTTGTGATCGGAGCCCCAGCAGTGTAATCCTGGGGCTCCAATCGGTTACCATGGCAGCCAGGATGCTACTGAAGCCCTGGCTGCCATGGTAATCTCCCTGCTGCTGTGTGCACAGAGCACAGGGCAGCCGGGAGAGTGTGAAGTTCTATTCACCCTGATAGAGCTCTATTAGGGTGAATAAGACAAGGGATTAAAAGATCCCAGGTTCTAGCCCCTAAGGGGGAAATAGTTATTAAATAAACTGTAAAAAAAAAAAAAAAAGAAAAGAAAATGTTAAGTATAAATCACCCCCTTTCCCAATTTTACATATAAAATATATAAACAATAAATAAATAAACATATTACATATCGCCAAGTCTGAAAAGTCCAAACTATTAAAATATAAAAAAATCTCCTATGCGGTGAATGCCGTAACAGAAAAATTAAAATTAAAATAATTAGCCTTTTTTTTTTGTCGCCTTGTCTCCCCAAAAAATAGGATAGGACTGTTCGATTATGGGCCGGACGTTCCATAAAATGCGGAACGCACGCGTCTTTTTTTTGGTGTTTTTCTTTTTTTCACGTGGTATTGAATGGTATCGAGTATCGCATAATTTTTTTATGGTATCGAAACCGAATCAAAATTTTGGTATCGAAACAACCCTAGTATCTACATATGTTTAGTCCTTGGGAGCGCCCAGAGCTTTATAAAATGTTGCATCAAACATTGCCAGGTACCTACACTTGCTGGTTACATCACTCAGCGTGAGGGCACTATACTCTTCTTGGTTACAATCTCTTAAAAGCTCAAAACTTGTAGTCCCTCGACATATGTACAGTCTCTGCAACTATATACTGCCTATGTTTAAAGTGGCATTAGTCCAAAGGGGGGACTGTCCTCGATCCAGGGGTGACGTTAAGCCTCAAGTGCCATAGCTCAGAGCCTCCTCCCTCTTTAGCAACTTTCAAACTTGCCCAAGGCATTCCTACTGTGCTAGTGTATAGACCAGGGCATCACCAACCCTACTGCTTCCTCTCTCAGGGACCCGGCTTCATCACCTGGCACTTTTTTCAGGAAAGGAGACTCCTTCTTGTCATGGCTGCAGCCGGTGGCATCTGCCTCACCTCCCTTCTTTTCCTACTCACGCTGTAGGCAGGGGAGGGCTGGCAGCCTTAGTCCTGGGGGGGAAATCCAGTCGCAGTGACCCATTTTTAGCCCCACCCATTATTAAAAGCCCCTCCTACATATAATAGGCCACTCCCAACAAACACTGTACAGCTGACATTCTATAGTTCAGGCCTGTGTCTACACATCATACGGAGAGGAGGGGCCCGTCCTGGCTGCATTGCCTGCTTCACATTATACAATAAACAGCAGGCTACAGCCAGGAAGCTCCTCCGCTCTCCTCCCTCCCCAGATCCTGCTCAAGGCTTGTGGTTCCCCCCACCATCTGCCACCCGCTCGTGGCCTGCTGCCCCCCTTGGCCGTCCTCACCCAGCTCTGAATCCTCCTACATAGCGCCCCATACCTCTTACATCCAGTGATGTCACCTTTGTTGTAGACGTTCTCTTTCTTTATCTTCTCCATTCAGACCAGACCGCCATGATGATTTTTCAGCCATCTCCCGTCTCTGCAGAGATTGACAAACAGACATTAGTTTCCCACATTTCCATTATCTTCTCATCTTCTGAACACCCTTTCCTGCCACCCCCAATACTATACTGGAGAAACAGTCCCCCTGAAAATACTACTACAACACAGATAGTGCCCCCAATACTGTGCCCTCTGTGCCCCCAATACTATACTGCAGAAACAGTCCCCCTGGAAATACTACCACCACACAGATAGTGCCCCCAATACTGTGCCCTCTGTGCCCCCAATACCATACTGCAGAAACAGTCCCCCTGGAAATACTGCCACCACACAGATAGTGCCCCCAATACTGTGCCCTCTGTGCCCCCAATACTATACTGCAGAAACAGTCCCCCTGGAAATACTGCCACCACACAGATAGTGCCCCCAATACTGTGCCCTCTGTGCCCCCAATACTATACTGCAGAAACAGTCCCCCTGGAAATACTGCCACCACACAGATAGTGCCCTCTGTGCCCCCAATACTATACTGCAGAAACAGTCCCCCTGGAAATACTACTACCACACAGATAGTGCTCCCATTGGAGTGAGGTACATGTTGGAGGGTATCTTCCTTGCCTTCTTCTGCTCCGAAGCATTTTGTGGAGGCATGGAGCAACAATCACCACCTGTTGGGGGGGGGGGGGGGGGTTGCAAGCACTAGGTGAAGAAGGCACCAACTGGCGCTTTCAGTCAAACTTCTCCAAAGCCTGGAACGGGTGATGTCGTAGCAGCATCACCTCTTCCCACATAGGCCAAGTCCCGGTGCCTCCTACTAACAACTATTTTGACTTCAGTGATAGAGCGGAGAGTGGTAGTATTGGGGTTGGTGGCACTGTATAGCATTGTTATTTAGTCAACTATATGGCAGTGATTATTTGAGCACCATCATATATGCTGTTATTATGTAGGCACTGTACGGTAGGGTTATTTGTGCACTGTATGACCGTATTCCACATGGCAGAGACACCTACCTACAGGAGGTACAGCACAGGGAACATGATCCTGCCAGTGGAAGTAGCGAGGCACACAATGTAAATGTGGCAGTGCCTATAGGGAGCCCTTTGGTTTTGCAGTTGCACCTATGGCTTGGGCCTAGTAGGCTCCCTTCCGGGGCCGTATATCAGGGATAACATATGTCTCTGCTAGGCCGGAGTAGACAGGGGTTCACACACAGGCAGCTCAGGGCCATATTTCATTTGCACTAGTAGAGGAAGTGAATGTATTCACAGCTGAGGAGCCATCCATTCGTCAGTCACAATTAATGACCAGAGGCCCAGGGACGGTGGAATCTCAGAAATGCCTGTCCTCATTGTGTGCTATGGGGCTGTGTTATTCCAGTGTTAACCCTGCCATTGCCAGAGGCTCTGGCCCACGTGGATTGACAGATGGCAGCAGGTCGTGGAGATAAACGCAGCCAGCCTTCATGATTAACTCAATAAATTCCCGCAGACAGAGCCAATCTGTCACCGTGACCTGATACCCCGCAATTAGCAATAACTGTTAGTTCCAGTCCAATGCTCGCCGCTAAACTCTACCCAATTACCTCACAAATAAGTGACTTTCCTCACATCCTAATTGCTTCAGTAAGTTACAGCAAATCAAAAGGGCGATAAACAACTGGTACCTACCTAGAAAATACACGCCATGTACCTCACAGGATTTACTTACAGTGCCGCCAGACCCTGAGGATGAATGTGCCAGGATAAAGCACCGTGCCCCCATCCTATACCAATACTCCATTGCCTAAACTCTCCATCAACCAGTAAAAAATATAACCTGTGGACCGGACAAATCCCATTTACATTAGGGCAATGTATGGCGCAATTATGTGAGCATGCTGCTGCACTATTATGCGCGCACTGTAAGGCGGTATTATTTGAGCACTGGGACAAATATTCAGTTTGATATCCTAGCCTGGTATCTAAATACAATCCACTTGCCCAGCATTCAGGGTTTGTGCCCGCCAGCCCCGTAGCTATGCAAAAAACAGACGATAGGGAAGTCAAAAGGGGCACTTGCATCCACCAACCAACCACTCTGCCAATGCTGGTTCTTCAAACCTGAGAGGACCAAGAGACACTTGCATGTAGAAACCCAATCCACCAACCAACCTCCTTGCCCATGCTGCTTCTTCAAATCCAGGAGGTCCCTAGGGGCACTTGCAGGGTCGGCTCCAGGTTCATGTGGGCCCTTGGGCGATAAATCCCAGTGGGCCCCCTTGAGGCATTTTTTTACATTTACATGTCCCCATGTGGCTCCCACTCGGTATAATGACCCCCACTGTCCCTATACAGTATAATGACCACTAGTGACCCTTCACACAGTATAATGACCCCACCAATGCCCCCCCCCACACAGTATAATGACCCCCAGTGGCCCCACACACAGTATAATGACCCCCCCAATGCCCCCCCTACACAGTATAATGACCCCCAGTGGCCCTCTATTCAGAATAATGACCCACAGTCGCCCCCCATTCAGAATAGTGGCCCCCACACTGGGGGTTATACTGTATGGAGGGGGCACTGGGGGTCATTATACTATATGGTGGTCACTGGGGGTCATTATATTGAATGGGGGCTCTGGGGGTCATTATACTGAATGGATGGTCATTGGGGAATATTATACTAAATGGGGGGCACTGGGGGTCATTATATTGTGTAAGAGGCTCTCACAGTGTAATGACCACCCAGTGGCCCCCTCACATACCTATCATTGCTGGAGCGCAGGGGAGCCGGCGGTCTTGTCGTTCACTAACCGCAGCTTCCTGCGCTCCTTCTCTCCTCAGGCCCGCTGCAGCAGTGGGACACACAGATGTCATGATGTCACTGCTGGGCTGGGCCTGGAGGAGAGAAGGAGCTGTGCAGTGATGTAGCTAGAACTGACTGGGCCCCACAGCAAATTTTAGTAGTCTCCCCCCCCCCCAATGGGTTCACATCACGTTTTTCCTATTGGTTTGATGTATACAAATGTGCAGCACTCCACGTTTTTGTATCCTGCAGAGTCCAATAAAAAATGCATACGTTAACGTAATTTTTTTTTCTACCATGGAACTGTATGGTGAACGGACGCTACTGTACGGCATCAGTCTGAGGCATCTGTTAACACATACATTTTTGGTATGCATTAAACGGATGGCAAAAATGTGATGTAAACCCAGCCCTAGTGTCAGAATAAGCACCAGTACACAGCGGAGCAGCGTGGCGAAGAGGGGAGGCCGCCATGTACTGACAGAGCGCTACCTGGTGGTCAGGGATGAGGACTGTGCTTCCCAAGGATCATTTTCTACTGGGAAATACAGGGCACAGTATAATACACTAGAATCTATATAATATAAAGATATTAGCCCTACCCCCGAATAATAATACAATTAGGGGGTCATTTATTATATAGAAATACGTCTATGTTAGGCGTATTTATTACACAGATTGTGGCGCAAAGGTCCTTAGCACCGCAATCAGCAACTTTTTCCCGCTCATGCCAGGTCTAAAAAAGGATGGCGTGGGCAGGGAAAGCGATACAGTTATGGCCATACAGTTATTGGATACCACCGCCATATATTGACCGGATAACACCTCTGTACAGTGATCGGATAACACCGCCATACCGTGACCGGATAACATCTCTGTACAGTGACCGGATAACACCGCCATACAGTGACCGGATAACACCTCTGTACAGTGACCGGATAACACCGCCATACAGTGACCGGATAACACCTCTGTACAGTGACCGGATAACACCACCATACAGTGACCGGATAACACCTCTGTACAGTGACCGGATAACTCCTCTGTACAGTGATTGGATAGTGACCGGATAACACCTCTGTACAGTGACCGGATAACACCGCCATACAGTGACCGGATAACACCTCTGTACAGTGACCGGATAACACCGCCATACAGTGACCGGATAACACCTCTGTACAGTGACCGGATAACAACGACATACAGTGACCGGATAACTCCTCTGTACAGTGATTGGATAGTGACCAGATAACACCTATGTACAGTGACCGGATAACACCGCCATACAGTGATCGGATAAAAGGGTATAAGGGAGTACAGGGAATGACTAGGGGCACTGTACAGTGTGTGGTAAGAGGGCACAATGCAGGGTATAAGGGGGGCACAGTCACATGACCCTGTGACGTTATAAGGTCCTTATGGTGAATGCGGTTCAGACGCCACCATGAGAGGCAGAGGAGTGAGACAGGGGCCCGGGGCCCTGGATGGACAGGAGGGGTGTACACAGCAATTAGGTGGAAGGGGCTCTGAGGGGGATTCATACAAGAAGTAGGGGCAGCAGGTCTGTGCAGGGCAGCAATAGGAGATAGGAGGGTGGAACGCAAGCTCTGGATACATGAGGGAGGAAAGGAGACAGCAGGGGCTCCATGAGGATGAGATAGGACAGGATATGTGGGGCAGGTGTCATGGAGGCAAACTGCTTAATGAGGCAGTACAATAACCAAATAGCATGAAGCTAGCACGAAGAGTTCAGCCTGCCCACCCTCCTGTCCCAGAGAGAAGAGACAGTCACAGTGCAGACTCACAGACTGTGTTCACACTTCTGCTCCAGCCCTGGGGTCTCTCTCCTTGTGTAGAGGGTGTGTGTCTGAAGCTCTGCAGCAGCCGGCCTCATGTGACTATCAGAGGGCCCACCAGAGGGGTACTGCATAAGTGAAATGACAGCAGTGTCATTGATGGAAGTGCTCATAGCAGCTCAGTGGGCCCCCCCAGGAGCAATGGGCCCCGGCACTTGCCTGGGTATACCGGGTGCTGACACCGGCTTTGGGCACTTGCATCTACCAACCCAATCTAATTCTCCAACCAACCTCCCTGTCCAGGCTGGTTCTTCAAATCCAGGAAATCCCTAGGGGCATTTGCATCTACCAACCCAAGCCAATCCACCAACCAACCTCCTTGCTCAGATTGGTTCTTTAAATCAGGGAGGTCCAAAGGGGCACTTGCATCTATCAACCCAACCAAATACACCACCCAAAATAGCTGCCCAAGCTGGTTCTTCAAATCCTGGAGGTCCCAAGGGGTACTTGCATCTACCAACCCAATACACCAACCAAACAGGCTGGTTCTTCAAATTCAGAAGATCCCAAGGAGCACTTGCATCTACCAACCTAACCCAACCCAATCTACCAAACCATGCCTAAACCAGATTCATCAAATATAGTTGCTAAAGTCACAGCTGATTCGGGCGTGTCCATCAGGTGCAAGGATGCTATTTATATGTGCTTAATTAAGAGGTGGCCATGCTTATGCATCTCTCAAAATCTAAGGGACTTGCTGGTTTGGGTGTTTCTGTAACTCTAATAGACTTCATGTGTGACCATCTCTCCTCTGTCTATACTTCTGGGTAGCAGAAGGTTTTAAAGTAAAACTGATTCCCCAATAGCAGAAGGTTTTATCATTCTACATAAGCATTGTTCATGAAACATCCATTGAGTAGCTTTCAGAATTTTAACATAGGCACATAAGCCCCCTGCTGAACTCTGCAATCTATAACGATCAATTCCACCCAGGGTTGCAATAAGCATGTATAGTACATTAGGGTCAACTGTAGTAAATTGCTTTTTATGGCCTTGCAATTAAGGACCATGAAGTTTCTTCTAGTTGTGCTGGATCTGCCTGGACAAGGGAAGTTCTGCTTAGAATGGTTATTACTGTATTACTCCCTGGACATTTAAAGGTCACCTATAATTTTTCTTTTGCAAGTCAAAAACAGATTTTGGCAAATATTCCTTATTCCAAATTTGCTTATATTTTCAATTGCAGATTTTTTTTAAATTCGATTTCCTGAACATGATTATGGGGGGCGGCCATCTTGTCTGAGCTGTTGTTAACAGCATTTAGAGAGATATGCTTTACAGCAGCGAACATAGGCCATAGACATAATGGTATGCTGCATGACCTGTCCAGAGTTCATTGTGCAGGGAGGAGAGTAGATAAGCTTTGACAATCACCTATTGTGAATTGGGGATACTATAGATGATATCTGTCATTGTAATCCTTCCTGTAATGATAATGAGATGACTGCTGAAAGGTGATCTGTAAAAACCAAAAAGTTACACCGATTATTAGGCTTAGCGGCCAGTACGAAAACTGCTGAATTTTAGGATTTTTTTAAAAAATATAGTGATGTAAATTAAAAATAACATCACCAAAAATTCTTTGAAAATATATTTAACATAAAAACTTGATTTATGGTGTTAGGTGCAGAACAATAATCAACAGCGATTTTTAAAAAACGATTTCCACAATGAGTCATTCGAACAACGCGTGACGATTTTGCCAGAAATTACGGAACTACAGACTCCCTGACGTGTAGATCTGTGCCAAAATGTCCTCCATTTTTACCTATATTTTGTCGTAAAGGTGACTGACACTATTTCCTCTAGGAGGCTACGCCCATTTTTCTTAATTTTCAAGAGACGAGAAAAGTCAACTTTACTACAAACTTGTCACTCCGCGCCATTTGCGACTTTTTTGCAGGAGTTTACGCCCGCAGCTTTCTGAATGTGGCCAATATATTTGCATATCTGTGTTTTCTGCATTTTTATAACAATATGTTTGGTGTATTTTGCTGTGTAGGTTCTCCTCACGAGTTAAAGAGGGCAGTGAATCTACAGTGTGAAAGGGTTAATGTATGTAAAGTCATGGAAATATGGAACACGTGTTGGCTCACAGGAGAATATTCCTTGACAGGCCCATTAATTCTTTCAGGCTTTCTGAGATTTGTCTCAGATTGTGTGTGAAATCAGCACCTAACGATGCTGCCTGCCACAGACGAGGAGCCGGTTATATGCATGTCTCTGCCTCGGTGGTGAATGCCTTGTTACCTTCTGGGCATTGAGTTATCGGGCAGGAGTGCATACAAATGGCTTCTGTTCTTACGTGGAGCTTTATGACCTGGACAGACATGAGGTGCACAAAGTCATGTAGATGTTATGGGATCTGAACTCAGATGAAAGCCATGAGGGAAAGCTGGAAGATCATTCAGTTCTCCCAGGAACACAGTTGGATCTAAGACATTCTGGAAAGTCCATTGATTATAAGAAGCCACCTCAATGGGCAAAATCTTCATAGGGCTATATACCATTAGATCAGGTAGGCCCAGGCTTGCATTTCCGTAGGGATTGTGGACCTGCCCAAGACTTTCTTCTCCATAGACAACATGGAGGATCACATATTTCTCAGCGATTATGTTGATCTTCTCTCCTTCAAGGGATTAAGATCTTGTCCTTGGATGATGGGCCAGTCTGGACCAAGGTTGGGTGAACCAGAAAACGCCTGGCTGCCAAGCTCTGTCAATTCTGTGCACTGCGTGCAACCTCACAAGTCTTGGGTGCTAACCACCCAAAGTTGGCAAGTAAGGCTGTAACATACAGCTGACACCCATCTACAAGGATCAGGGCTTGAGGTCTCTTCATTTTCAGCCACTGAACTGCTTCAGTTCCATGGTCAGTAGGGATTTCAGGTAGACCCAGGCTTGCATTTCCGTAGGGATTCTGGACATGCCCAAGACTTTCCTCTCCATAAACAACATGGAGGATCACATATTTCTCAAGGGTTATGTTGATCTTCTCTCCTTCAAGGGATTAAGATCTTGTTCTGGGATAATGGCCCACTCTGGACCAAGGTTGGGTCAACCAGAAAATGACTGGCTGCCAAGCTCTGCCAATTCTGTGCACTGTGTGTGCTGCAACTTCACAAGTCTTGGGTGCTGACCATCCAAAGTTGGCAAGTAAGGCTGTACACCCATCTACGAGGATCAGGGATGGAGTTCACTTCAATTTTAGCCATTGAACTGCTTCAGTTCCATGGTCAATAGGGATTGCAGCATTTAAGGAAGGATATTCCCCCTGTCACCCCATCAGCACCCCGCAACACAATTGTGGGATGCTGGTAGGTTCTCATGGCATCCTGGGGACCCTTGTCTGCCATCTTTGTACACCTGTTAGACCTTGCCAGAGGGTCTAATAGAAAATGTGTTAGCATTAACCTGACAAAGATAATACAGTGCAATACCCCCTTCATACCAGCCTGTTTTACGTTTATAGTACTTGTATTTTTTATATTATGTATGTGTAGCCCCCTCTTGAAGTACAGCGCCATGGAATGAACAGCGTTTTCAAATAAATAATAATGTGCGGGGGCACTATGAGGGTATTCTACTGTGTGGGGGCAATATGAGGGTATTCTACTGTGTGGGGGCAATATGAGGGTATTCTACTGTGTAGGGGCAATATGAGGGTATTCTACTGTGTGGGGGCAATATGAGGGTATTCTACTGTGTGGGGGCAATATGAGGGTATTCTACTGTGTGGGGGCAATATGAGGGTATTCTACTGTGTGGGGCAATATAAGGGTATTCTACTGTGTAGGGGCAATATGAGGGTATTCTACTGTGTGGGGGCAATATGAGGGTATTCTACTGTGTGGGGGCAATATGAGGGTATTCTACTGTGTGGGGGCAATATGAGGGTATTCTACTGTGTGGGGGCAATATGAGGGTATTCTACTGTGTGGGGGCACTAAGGTGGAATAACTACTGTATGGGGGCATGGGGGAGCTAGGCGGGATTGGGCTTGTATAGGCAGGCATTGGGCGGAGTAATAGGTGTGGATTAGTGTAAAGAAAATTTACCACGGTGCCGCTACTGTTGTCCTTCCTTTTCCAAGCTGGTCTTATGTGTATGGGGGTGTCTTTACTCTCACGCAAAGACGGGGACAGGGAAGGAAGGATTGAGCATTTTGGATTTTCAGCATGCCTGGTCCTCTGCCCCTGCAGGCCGCCATCAGACGTGTCTTGCAGCAAGATGTAATTCTCCTGCTCCCATTGAACGCACACACTCGGCATGGCAGCTGGCTGAGCAAATATTTCCATGCCAGCCATCTACAGCGAAGCTTTAGGGTCCAGTTTCCCTTCACCTCCATCCATACATTAACTATACCAGTATACAGTGGCGAGACGCGGTTATTTCCCATATATTACTGTCATGCCGTATATAGCACATTGTGAATAATTGAGATCCAGCACACTCACCGAGCCCCGATAATTAATTCTTAATATCTTATTTGCATAATATTTCTCTTCACACAAACAGCTCCCTCTCACTTCCATCCACCTCTGTAAAACTATCGGCCGCCTCTAATTAACCTACAGACACTGTGAAGAAAAAAAGTCCAGATGGAAACCGGGATGACAATTAGCATCACGTATGTAAATGACGAGACGCAAGAGCCCGGCCTAGGTTAGTTAGTCGTCCGTCTATTCCCTTCTTTTAAAGCAAGAATACTAAATTTATTGACATGAAATCTATAGGAATTGTTGTTATAGAAGTTGTGACTCCAAGGGGGTCATCATTGTCCCTGTGTCTAAGCGTTGTGGCCAAAATCTGAAGGGTAACTTGAAGCTCCTAGGCCCCAGTGCAAAAATATGTAACCAACTACCATGTTCCATTTACAATACTGGTCTTTTCATATTTGGCAGAAGATGTCCTCAATATCTGATTGGTGGGGGTCCAACGTCAATAAGATGTTCTGCAGGGGCTCCACTAGAACTACACAGCTTTGTCCATTATGTAGTGGACAGACCTACTCCTACTGAGGTGAAGAGAGGATCCAGTTTTGGACTGCCCCACTAGAAGATCCTCCGGTGGGTCCAGACTCTGATACCATAGTGTGCCCCAAAGGTCCAGGAGAGAAAAAAAAAACATTTGGAGTTGCCTTTGAAGTCACACTTTATTGTTGGTATGGGGAATTAGGCTCCTAAAATGAATTCCTCTAGTAGGTCCAAGGACCCTCAGTCAGACACTGAGAGAATCCACATTCCAGTATGTGACTGTAACAAAGAGTAGATTGATACGTTTCGGGCCATGAACCCTTTCATCAGACACTTTGTTTTGGTGATGAGTATATAAATATATCTACTACGAATTGACAGCACCAATAAAGATGTCCTTCGAAACAGTATGAAGTGAGTAGAGGATAGCTGAGAAGGAAGGAAAGAAGGGCAAAGAAGCTAGAAGATGGAAATGAAGAAAGGAGAAGAAGTGAAAGGAATAAAATGGGGGTACAAGTACAGAAAACTGAAAAGTTACATGAAATGGAAGAACAGAAGATCCCTTGGGGACGTATTGATCCTCCTCCTCCGGCCCCTGCAGAGTAGGTCATCTGGCTTCCCAGTAATACTAGACATGGAGGGTATAGGTGTTTCTTGCAGAAGAGGGGCCTTAATTTGAATGAATAAACTTTCTATATAGGGCTATAAAACATTAAAATAAGAAAAAATGATGTCTCAAACAATGTGAAGGCCTGGGCCATACTCCTGGTGTGTGTAAAGACGTCTAACTCACAGATTGCGAAATTTCTTCAGCATACCTAGGGCAGACATTTCCTCAATAGCAATTTCCTATGGAGAGAGTGCTGAGGTCTCGTGCCCTCTGTCCCTTGCAGATGTGAGAGAGCTCTTGGGACCCCACAGTTCATTAGCTGGCTGATTAGTGAGACTGTGTCCCCTGAATCCTTGGAGCAGGGTGTGTGATTAGCTTAGTGCAGGGGGTGCTCCCTGAGCACAGTGACACAATGGCAGTAGAATGTCACTCACGGTGACATTTAGGTCACAGGCCAGGCGTCTGCTCTTAAAACGGAGAAAACTTATTCTTGTAGTTAACCTGTGCATGCACCGCTGAGCGCTCGGCGTTCATGTAAGGCTGGCTCTCAGTGTCAAGGCACACACCTACGGCATACAAAAGGTTACTATATGGAGGATGATTGGATGACCCTCAGTATTCTGCAGTGATGTCTGCATCCATCAGCTAAGTCCATGACTGGGAGCAATGCATCCTGCGGGTGGTCACTGTATGTGGTTCTACTCACACAGTGATTTATACTGTTACTTAACTGGTACTTTTCAGTAGTTTTTGTTTCTAAGTACAGGAACACATCAATGCTTTATCTATCTATGTAATATCTATCTATCTATCTATCTATCTATCTATCTATCTATCTCCTATCAATCAATTAATCAAGCTTTATTGGCCAGTCTAAAATTATACATTAGTATTGCCAAAGCATGTGGGAAATAGGGGGTTGAGAAATGGGGACACACCCGGGGTTGGTGTATAGGAGACCGTGGCGTATCAGGCTCCTCTCAGTCTGTGGCAGGCACTGATATATTGTGCTGCTATGTCCACAGTGTTCTCTTCCTCTCCCAGCAGGATGGGCAGTTACTCTTCCTTCTCCATGGAGCTGAAGTCTGGGAGTAGATCAGAGAGTCTCCTAAAGTGGATGTCCCTCACTGCTGAGTATTTGGGACAGTATATCAGGAAGTGGGCCTCATCCTCCACCGCCTCCAGGTGGCACTGCTGGCACAGTCTGCTTTCTCTAGGCATGTAGCTCTGTCGATGCCGTCCGGATTCGACGGCCAGGCTGTGGGCTCTCAGTCTGTAGCAGCTCAGGATTTTCCGGTCTCTGGGGTTCCCTAGTTTCTACAAATATGGGGCCAGTTTGAAGTCTCTCTGCAGGCCCGAGACACCGTCAGCTTCTTGGATGCTCTCACCTCCTTCCTCCATTCACTGACATATTCTTCTTGTCTCTTGTTTACTGTGTTCCTGATCCCGGCTTTTGTGAGGAGGTGTGGGGGGATTTTCTGGTCGGGTTGGGTTTCAGTAAGTTGATTTTGGGGCTTTGCCTTACCTGGGATTCCTTGGTGTAGCAAGGCTTTATGGTGATGGGATCCTTCACTAATACCATGTAGATGGCCCCAGAATGATAGCGCCCTCTTCTGGATTGTAAAGTGTAGAGGGAATCTGCCCAGCTCCCCTCGACAGGCACTGTTAGAGGTGCTCCGATGGACCTGGAGGAGATGCTTACAGAATTCCAGATGGAATATTTCTGTTGGGCTGGAATCCCATCTTGACCAGTCAGGGTACGTGTGAGGGCCCCAGACTTCACTTCCATACAGGAGGATTGGTGCAATGATGGAGTCAAAGATTTTAAGCCAGACCCTCACGAGTGCTTTAAGGTGGTACAGTTGTCTTCTGATGTTGTAAAAGGTCTTGCATGCTTTGTCTTTCAGTTCCTCAATGGCTGATTTGAAGCTCCCGGTTTGGTCAATTATCAGGCCCAGGTAGGTGTACCTGTTGGTGGCTGTAAGAGGGCGGTTGTGTAGCGTGAAGGTAGGGGGCCTGGCTGACTTTGTTTTCCTTCTCTGGAACACCATAGTGTTGGTCTTTTTTAAATTGATGGGAAGGGCCCATGTGGTGCTGAATTTCTTCAGAATGACTAGCTGGTCTTGGAGACCTTTCTCAGTTGGTGATAGTAGGATAAGGTCATCTGCATACAGGAGAAATTTCACCTTAGTGTCATGGAGCCTGGTGTTGAGGAGGATTCCAGAGCTGCTGCCAGCTTGTTGATGTAAATGTTAAAGAGAGTTGGACTGAGGCTGCAGCCCCGTCTGACTCCTTGGCTCTGCTGGAAGTAATCCATTATTTTCCCATTACCTTCACACTGCATCAGTTCTCGGTGTAGGAGCTTTTGATGACGTTGTATGTCTTTCCTCCTATTCCGCTCTCAAATAGCTTCAGGAGCAATCCTGGGTGCCACACCGAGTCAAAGGCGTTTTTAACCCCTTAAGGACCCAGGACGTACCGGTACGCCCTATTTCCCGAGTCCTTAAGGACCCAGGACGTACCGGTACATCCTGACTTAAAATCTGTATTCCGGCGCCCCAGGGGTTAATTGGAACGGGATTTCGGCTGAAATCATTCAGCCGGCATCCCGTAACAATGCAGGGGGGGGGGTCATTTGACCCCCCCGTATCGGCGATCGCAGCAAACCGCAGGTCAATTCAGACCTGCGGTTTGCTGCGCTTTTTGAAGTTTCTGATCCCCGCGGTCCCTGACCGCGGCGATCAGAAACTTTAGAGTGGCTAAAATAAATATTTTTCACCCCCCCTGCACGATTTTATGGGGGGTGTCGCATGCGGTGGGCGCGTTGCGGGAGGCGGACATCTGTGAAGATGTCAGCCGTTTAACCCTTTCCATACCGCGGTCCGTACGGACCGCTGTATGGAAAAAGTTAACTGTCATCGGTCAGGGAGCTCCCTCCCTCTCCATCGGGGGGCTGCTGTGCCTTTGCAGCCCCCCGATGGAGAGGGAGAGAGCCCCCAGAGAGCCCCCCTCAGCCCTGTGCTTACCCTTCCCCGTCTGCGAAGTTGTGGCAGACGGGGAAGGTTCCCATGGCAACAGGACGCCTGCTCAGGCGTCCTGCTGTCCATGGTGCTGAACAGATCTGTGCTAAAAGCATAGATCTGTTCAGTGTAAGTAAAATACAGTACAGAACAATATATATTGTACTGTACTGTATTATACAGACATCAGACTCACTGGATCTTCAAGAACCAAGTGGGTCTGGGTCACAAAAATGTAAAAAAAAGTGAAAAAAGTTAAGATAAAAAAAAAAACATTTATCACTGAATAAAAATTAAAAAAATAAAATACACTACACATATTAGGTATCGCCGCGTCCGTAACAACCTGATCTATAAAACGGTCATGTTACTTTCCCCGCACGGTGAACGCCATAAAAATAAAAAAATAAAAACTATGAGAAAATTGAAATTTTGCCCACCTTACTTCCCAAAAAAGGTAATAAAAGTGATCAAAAAAGTTGCATGTACGCCAAAATAGTACCAATCAAACCGTCATCTCATCCCTCAAAAAATCATACCCTACTCAAGATAATCGCCCAAAAACTGAAAAAACTATGGCTCTTAGACTATGGAAACACTAAAACATGATTTTTTTTGTTTCAAAAATGAAATCATTGTGTAAAACTTACATAAATAAAATAAAAAGTATACATATTAGGTATCGCCGCGTCCGTATCGACCGGCTCTATAAAAATATCACATGACCTAACCCCTCAGGTGACCACCGTAAAAAAATAAAAACAAAAACGGTGTAAAAAAAGCCATTTTTTGCCATCTTACGTCACAAAAAGTGTAATAGCGAGCGATCAAAAAGTCATATGCACCCCAAAATAGTGCCAATCAAACCGTCATCTCCTCCCACAAAAAATGAGACCCTACTCAAGATAATCGCCCAAAAACTGAAAAAACTATGGCTCTTAGACTATGGAGACACTAAAACATTTTTTTGGTTTTAAAAATGAAGTTATTGTATAAAACTTACATAAATAAAAAAATTGTATACATATTAGGTATCGCCGCGTCCGTGACAACCTGCTCTATAAAATTACCACATGATCTAACCTGTCAGATGAATGTTGTAAATAACAAAAAAAAAAACGTGGCAAAAAAGCTATTTCTTGTTACCTTGCTGCACAAAAAGTGTAATATAGAGCAACCAAAAATCATATGTACCCTAAACTAGTACCAACAAAACTGCCACCCTATCCCGTAGTTTCTAAAATGGAGTCACTTTTTTGGAGTTTCTACTCTAGGGGTGCATCAGGGGGGCTTCAAATGGGACATGGTGTCAAAAAAAACAGTCCAGCAAAACCTGCCTTCCAAAAACCGTATGGCATTCCTTTCCTTCTGCGCCCTGCCGTGTGCCCGTACAGCGGTTTACGACCACATATGGGGTGTTTCTGTAAACTACAGAATAAGGGCCATAAATATTGAGTTTTGTTTGGCTGTTAACCCTTGCTTTGTGACTGAAAAAAAAATATTAAAATGGAAAATCTGCCAAAAATGTGAAATTTTGAAATAGTGTCTCTATTTTCCATTAAATCTTGTGCAACACCTAAAGGGTTAACAAAGTTTGTAAAATCAGTTTTGAATAGCTTGAGGGGTGTAGTTTCTTAGATGGGGTCACTTTTATGGAGTTTCTACTCTAGAGGTGCATCAGGGGGGCTTCAAATGGGACATGGTGTCAAAAAACCAGTCCAGCAAAACCTGCCTTCCAAAAACCAAACCGCGCACCTTTCACTCTACGCCCTACTGTGTGCCCGTACAGTAGTTTACGGCCACATATGGGGTGTTTC
This sequence comes from Bufo bufo, assembly GCF_905171765.1. Taxonomy (NCBI): domain Eukaryota; kingdom Metazoa; phylum Chordata; class Amphibia; order Anura; family Bufonidae; genus Bufo; species Bufo bufo. Next base: position 780,048,853 of record NC_053389.1, on the reverse strand, counting down.
TGTAAACGGCAGAGTCAGGGCAATAAAGATACAGTCTTGTTTGGCTGTTAACCCTTGCTTTGTTAGTGGAAAAAATGGGTTAAAATTGAAAATTAGGCAAAAAAATTAAATTCTCAAATTTCATCCCCATTTGCCAATAACTCTTGTGCAACACCTAAAGGGTTAACGACGTATGTAAAATCAGTTTTGAATACCTTGAGGGGTGTAGTTTCTTAGATGGGGTCACTTTTAGGGAGTTTCTTCTCTAGGGGTGCATCAGGCGGCTTCAAATGGGACATGGTGTCAAAAAACCAGTCCATAAAAATCAGCCTTCCAAAAACCAAACGGCGCACCTTTCACTCTACGCCCCGCTGTGTGGCCGTACAGTAGTTTACAGCCACATATTGGGTGTTTCTGTAAACGGCAGAGTCAGGGCAATAAAGATACAATCTTGTTTGGCTGTTAACCCTTGCTTTGTTAGTGGAAAAAATGGGTTAAAATGAAAAATTTGACAAAAATATGAAATTCTCAAATTTCCTCCCCATTTGCCAATAACTCTTGTGCAACACCTAAAGGGTTAACAATGTATGCAAAATCAGTTTTGAATACCTTGAGGGGTGTAGTTTCTTAGATGGGGTCATTTTTGGGTGGTTTCTATTATGTAAGCCTTGCAAAGTGACTTCAGACCTGAACTGGTCGCTAAAAATTGAGTTTTTGTAAATTTCTGAAAAATTTCAAGATTTGCTTCTAAACTTCTAAGCCTTATAACATCCCCAAAAAATAAAATATCATTCCCAAAACAATTCAAACATGAAGTAGACATATGGGGAATGTAAAGTCATCACAATTTTTTGGGGTATTACTATGTATTACAGAAGTAGAGAAACTGAAACTTTGAAATTTGCTAATTTTTTTCAAATTTTTGGTAAATTAGGTATTTTTTTGTGCAAAAAAAAAAATTTTTTTGACTTCATTTTACCAGTGTCATGAAGTACAATATGTGACGAAAAAACAATCTCAGAATGGCCTGGATAAGTCAAAGCGTTTTAAAGTTATGAGCACTTAAAGTGACAGATTTGCAAAAAATGGCCTGGTCCTTAAGGTGAAAATGAGCCCGGTCCTTAAGGGGTTAAAGTCCACGAAACAAGCGTACAGGGGAGGGCTGGCAGCCTTAGTCCTGGGGGGCAAATCCAGTCAAGTGACCCATTTTAGCCCCGGCCATTATTTAAAGCCCCTCCTACATATAATAGGCCACTCCCAACAAAGACTGTACAGCTGACATTCTATTGCTGAGGCCTGTCTCTACACATCATCCGGAGAGGGGAGGGTCTGTCCTGGCTGCACTGCCTGCTTCACATTATACAATAAACAGCAGGCTACAGCCAGGAATCTCCTCCCTCCTCAGATCCTGCTCAAGGCTTGTGGTTCCCCCCACCATCTGCCACCCACCCGTGGCCTGTGTCCTCACCCAGCTCTGAATCCTCCTTCTGCAAATGGCAGGAGGAGGAGCCGGAGCATCTCCTCTCCTACATAGCCATTATATAGCAGATAGGTCAGCACTACTCACTGTTGTTGCAGTAATTCCAGTATGTGGTTGTGCCCGTAGCATGGGATTCTGGTCCAGGGGTTCCCGTAATAGCCAAAAATAAGTAGAAAAAGCCACGGCACTCCAAATGGATCCAATTAACTTCTTTATTACACCTTGTGCAGCAACGTTTCAACCAAACGGTCTTTATCAAGCTCCTCCTTCTCTCCTACATAGCGCCACATACCTCTTACATCCAGTGATGTCACCTTTGTTGTAGACGTTCTCTTTCTTTATCTTCTCCATTCAGACCAGACCGCCATGATGATTTTTCTGCCATCTCCCGTCTCTGCAGAGATTGAGAAACAGACATTAGTTTCCCACATTTCCATCATCTGCACATCTTCTGAACACCCCATCCTGCCACCCACAATACTATACTGCAGAAACAGTCCCCCTGGAAATACTACTACCACACAGATAGTGCCCCAATACTGTGCCCGCTATGCCCCCAATACTATACTGCAGAAACAGTCCCCCTGGAAATACTGCTACCACAGAGATAGTGCCCCAATACTGTGCCCGCTATGCCCCCAATACTATACTGCAGAAACAGTCCCCCTGGAAATACTGCTACCACACAGATAGTGCCCCAATACTGTGCCCGCTATGCCCCCAATACTATACTGCAGAAACAGTCCCCCTGGAAATACTGCTACCACAGAGATAGTGCCCCAATACTGTGCCCGCTATGCCCCCAATACTATACTGCAGAAACAGTCCCCCTGGAAATACTACCACCACACAGATAGTGCCCCCTTAAACAATTATTGGCACACAGCGCCCAGACACTAATAGTATAACAATGTCCCCCAAAAATAATTGTGCTAAGCTGATACTATGCCAGGGTGCCCCCAAAGTAACAGTGCTCCCCAAAATCCCACCAATAGAAATAATTCTCTGCCAGAGCACACGTAGTAGTAATAATGCCCCTATAGTGCCCATACTAGTAATCATGTTCCTCATAGCCCCCCCAGTAGTAGTAAAGCTCCACATAATACCCCCTAGTAGTAATAATTCTCCCTATAATATGACAGTACATGAAATACACCCGCTTAGTGCCCGCAGTTGAGCTAATGTCCCCATAATGTATGCCAGTATAAAATACCCCTATATAGTGCCCCAGTAAATGCCCTCATAGTGCTCCTCACCCCCTTCCCCATAGTGTCCCCCATAATATGCCAGTAAAAAAATGCCCCTTCTTAGTGCCTCCAGCAGATGCCCCTATAGTGCTCCTCTCCCCCACAATGTGCCAGTAAAAAATGCCCCTACTTAGTGCCACCATATGCCCCAATAGTGCTCTACTCCCCCATAGTGCCCCCAAATAATGCCCCATAGTGCCGCTCTCCCCTTAGTGCCACCAAATGCCATAGTGCCCCCCATAATGTGCCAATACAAAAGGCCCCTTTAGAGCCCCCACTTCCCCATAAGTGCCCCCAAAAAATGCCCCTATAGTAACACCACATGCCCCATAGTGCCGCTCTCCCCTATAGTGCCCCCCATAATGTGCCAATAATTAAAAAAAGCCCCTTTAGAGCCCCCAGATACCCCCATAGTGCTCCTCTCCCCCATGGTGTCCCCCCATAATGTGCCAGTAAGAAATGCCCCCATAGTGCCCCCCCATAGTGCCAGCTCCTCCCATAGTGCCAGCTCCCCTCATAGTGCAAGCTCCCCCCCATAGTGCCAGCCCCCCATAGTGCCAGCTCCCCCATAGTGCCAGCCCCCCCTATAGTGCCAGCTCCCCCTATAGTGCAAGCCCCCGCATAGTGCCAGCTCCCCCCCCTAGTGACAGCTCCCCCCCATAGTGACAGCTCCCCCCGCAAAGAGAAAAAAAAAAAACACTAATACTTACCTCCATCAGCAGCGATGTAGGCCTCTTCCGGCCTGTGTCCCTGCTGTGTGCTGCCCGGCTCAGGTGGCGCGATGATAATGACGTCATCGCGCTGCCTGAGCCGGCCTCTGATAGGCTGCAGGCATTAGTGCCTGCGGCCTATCAGAAGAACAGGGAAGGGACACGCCTCTCCCTCCCCTGCCCCACAGCACTGCCATCTGTATCGCTGTCCTGAGGTTGGCGATACAGATGAATATGGAGATGAGCGCTTCCACAATGGAAGCGCTCATCTCCTACTGCCCGCCGCCACTGCTGCCCGCCGCAATTACATCCAGGGCCGTGCTGCCTGTGGTGATCGGTGGTGCGGCCCTGAGGAATAAAAAAAAAAATATATATATATATATATATACATACAGTACAGACCAAAGGTTTGGACACACCTTCTCATTCAAAGAGTTTTCTTTATTTTCATGACTATGAAAATTGTAGATTCACACTGAAGGCATCAAAACTATGAATTAACACATGTGGAATTACAGTACAGACCAAAAGTTTGGACACACCTTCTCATTCAAGGAGTTTTCTTTATTTTAATGACTATGAAGGCATCAAAACTATGAATTAACACATGTGGAATTATATACATAACAAACAAGTGTGAAACAACTGAAAATATGTCATATTCTAGGTTCTTCAAAGTAGCCACCTTTTGCTTTGATTACTGCTTTGCACACTCTTGGCATTCTCTTGATGAGCTTCAAGAGGTAGTCACCTGAAATGGTCTTCCAACAGTCTTGAAGGAGTTCCCAGAGATGCTTAGCACTTGTTGGCCCTTTTGCCTTCACTCTGCGGTCCAGCTCACCCCAAACCATCTCGATTGGGTTCAGGTCCGGTGACTGTGGAGGCCAGGTCATCTGGCGCAGCACCCCATCACTCTCCTTCATGGTCAAATAGCCCTTACTTTCAAAGTTTTCCCAATTTTTTGGCTGACTGACTGACCTTCATTTCTTAAAGTAATGATGGCCACTTGTTTTTTTTTACTTAGCTGCTTTTTTCTTGCCATAATACAAATTCTAACAGTCTATTCAGTAGGACTATCAGCTGTGTATCCACCTGACTTCTCCTCAACGCAACTGATGGTCCCAACCCCATTTATAAGGCAAGAAATCCCACTTATTAAACCTGACAGGGCACACCTGTGAAGTGAAAACCATTTCAGGGGACTACCTCTTGAAGCTCATCAAGAGAATGCCCAGAGTGTGCAAAGCAGTAATCAAAGCAAAAGGTGGCTACTTTGAAGAACCTAGAATATGATATATTTTCAGTTGTTTCACACTTGTTTGTTATGTATATAATTCCACATGTGTTAATTCATAGTTTTGATGCCTTCAGTGTGAATCTACAATTTTCATAGTAATGAAAATAAAGAAAACTGTTTGAATGAGAAGGTGTGTCCAAACTTTTGGTCTGTACTGTATATACATAACAAACAAGTGTTAAACAACTGAAAATATGTCATATTCTAGGTTCTTCAAAGGATACTGTTAAATAGTTTCCCCAGATTGCTGCTGGGTCATACTTGTCCCCGCTCGTGTGTATTGGGGTTATGACAGCATGGTTCCAGGCTTGGGGGAAGTAGCCAGAGCTTAGCACAATGTTGTACAGTTTTGCTATGGCTGCCTGTATTGCTGGTGGGCTGTACTTAATCATTTCGGGTGGGATGCCATCTGTGCCGTTGGCTTTCTTACCTCTTATGGTTGATATTCTCTCTGATATCTCCTGCAGTGTTATGGGTAAGTCTAGCGAGTTTTGGAAATCTTTAAGTATCTCTTCCATGCTCTTCAGTTTTGGCCTCATTTGTTCTTCGTCTGGGTTACGTTCTTCTTTTAGGATGTCTCTGTAGAGGTCTCTGAAATACTGGAGCCAGATGTTGCCGTTCTGAATATGAAGGTTGTTTTTCTTCCCATTTGTGCCCAGGTGGTTCCATAGTTCCCAGAAGGAGTTATCTTGGAGGGTATCTTGAAGCTTTGTAAGTTTGGTTGAGGTATATTCTTGCTTTTTCCTTCTGAGAAGGGTTTTATATTGCCTCTGCATTGTGTTCTAGACTTCCCACAGGTTGGTGTTGGGATCTCTATGCTTTTTATTTGAGGCAGATCTTAAGGTCTTCTGTACAGCTCTGCACTCCTCATCAAACCAAGTGTTGGGGTTATCTTCTTTTTGCTTCAGGTAGCTATACTTTTTCAGGTCAGCCATTTCTGCCATGATGTAAAATATATTATTAAGATCTCTTGCCGCTTGATTGACTCCTTCTGGGTTTATCTCAAACACCTTGTTGTTGAAGTAGTAGAGCATCCCTTGGATTTCTGGTTTATTGTGCACCTCTGTATATTTCTAAGCTGATGTCTTGGACCACTTATAAGATTGAGGTCGTGTGAAGAGCCCGGCCTGCTGAGGTATTTGTCCTGGTGGTTTGTTTGTGGACTTAATATATAGGGATGTTTGGTTGTGATCAGACAAGTGCGATTGTGGGCTGACTAAGAAGGCCCCAATGTTTGCGGGTTCCATGTCTGTGATGGCGTAGTCCACTACGCTGCTACCCACATGGGAGTTTAATGTAGTCCTTCCTAGAGAGTCACCCTTGGTGCGACCGTTGAGGATGTGGAGTCCTAGGCTTCGGCAAAGAGGCACTTTTATTTACCGTGCTGTCATAACTGTTCCTCTCTGTATGTACTGAGCTGTCGCTGTCAGTCTGTGCTCCATATATATAGATGTTTCCATCTGTGGTCAGGTAGTCTCTTTCCCTGCCTGTTCTGGCATTGAGATCTCCCATGATAAGGACTTTGCCCAGGGTTTGTTAGTGGGCGGCTTCCCTTTGCAGGATCTCAAAGCTTTCTGATGTGACCCTATGTATATTTGGTTTTTATTCCCCCCCCCCCCCCCCCCCACCATTCCTTATTACAAACAGTAAGTGACAATGCAGATAATGGGAAAGATGAGCGTCTACTTCTCCTGAGTCCCCTGTGACCAGGAGTCCTAAGGGACGCAAGCACTACAGCGGATACACATGGGACCGAGCCGCCTCTCTAAAAGAATCTGTTTTTAGATAAAAATAGCTGACCCCATGTCATTTATCTTGGCTTCATCGTGTGCCATGTGCTGGAGATTATAAGAAGCCTTCTGACATAATTCTGTCTGTATTCTGCTATTCCAATGTCTGTAATCTGGAAATTAGGTTATAAAACTGGAGGATTATGTAATTCTCGTGGGAAGGTCACTTATAAGGGTGGACAATCTGCAGGAAGAAATCCCCAAATAAAATGTTAATAAACCGTACCTATAACTTTGCCTGGTAATGTACAGAAATAATTAAAAAAGAAATGTCTTCTTCCATTGTCCACAGGGTGAAGATGGGTACTCTTAGTTATTGAGCTCCACAGCAGCTGCTGTCCCTGCTACCGTGGTGGTTACGCCATGAGGTGAGGCAGGACATGGGTGCCAGTGGGGGAACCAATAAGCAATTTTGCTTTGTCCAGGGTATTTGGCTACAAGACTAGGCAGCAAACTGAAGGAGGAGGACAAGCCATGGAATGAATGGATCCAACTTCCTACTCTCCATAAAAAAAACCTTCTTCACATAGCCAAAGTGCCAAATTTTTCTATCCTCCTTTGTAGTCTAATTTCTATAAGGCTTGTTAGTTACACGTGTATTGGTGATGTTATTAAGATGGACACATTGGTTTCTATAGAGTGAATAGCAGAAAAATATACAATATTGTATCACAATACAAGGCAGATAGAGGACATATTGTCATCTCCTGTGACGATGATGTGAGATGACACTTGTCCTATGGAGCCGCACTCGCTCCACCATATCTCAGTGTCTGTGCCGCAGTGATTTTTCTTTTTGTGCTGGAAAGTGCCGTGTGATAAATGTGGACAGATGGCAGGCAGAGCACACCTGGAATACGTGCGGAGGAAGGCGTCCCATGGGGTGGAGGACAGATGCCCTAAAACGCCACATACAGTATAGAAATATACCCGTTTACTGGATGTTCTAGGATGTACTGACTGTAGATCACACAGTGCTGGGTTATATCTAATGCCCGGGGATCTCCAGGTTCAGTTCTTGTGAACCACGGGTCAGGTGGGTCCTGTGACCATAATGTGACCACATCACAGACATAGGGGATGTTCGCACCATTGTATTGGCACAATTTAGGCAGAAAATTTACAATAAAATCCCACGCTTTTTTAATGCTTTTTTTTCCCATTTCAAGCAGTTTTTGCTGTAGATTTTTTGTGCGGATTTAGATGTGGCTTTTAGGGCTGCTATTGATACAAGGCTGATTATAAACAAGCATGTAGAAAAAAAGCCCTCCACATGAACTACAGCGTGGATCTCCCATTGCTTTTTCCACCACAGGAAAATGCAACAAAATCCATGTACACACAGTGTGAACATGGTCTTGCTATAGGGACCTGAAAAATGTCCAGTGTAAAAGCCGAAAGACCTGTGATGATGTCACCGTCATGTGATCAGTGAAGGATAAGTCGGAGCTCAGCAGTGGAGAGGAGAAGTGGTAAGGACCTGTGATGATGTCATCATGTAATCGGGATGCAGGAGGGTCCAGAACTAAGCATTGGAGACAAAATGTGCTACCGACCTGTGATGATGTCACCATCATGTGATCAGTGCAGGAGGGGCCGGAGCTCAGCAGTGGAGAGGAGAAGTCATAAGGACCTGTGATGATGTCATCATGTCATCGGTGCAGGAGGGACCAGAGCTAATCAGTGGAGGCGAGATGTGGTACGGTCCTGTGATGATGTCACCATCATGTGATCAGTGAAGGAGGGCACAGAGCTCAGCAGTGGAGATAATCAGTGTTAAAGACGTGTAATGATGTCACCATCATCTGAATAGTACAGGAGGGACCTGAGCTCAGCAGTGGAGAGGAGAAGTGGTAAGGACCTGTGATGATGTCCCTGTGATCAGTGCAGGCGGGGATGAAACTCAGCAGTGAAGAAGTGGTGAGCCTGAGAAGTTGTAGTCCTCTTCTCTTATACACCCTCTCTGAATTGGCCTCTGAATCCCATAATAATGGCCTGGACATGCTGGGAGTTTTAGTTCTCTCCTCTTATATCTCCTCGCTGTAATGTCTTTTGACTCTGGTGTATAGATTTTGGTTTCCATTCTGTGTCACCTGACGTCCCAGGTATGGTGCCCTCCTTTTGGGGGTTATGAAAGTGGTCAACCTAGGACTCTAGCATACAGTCACAGAGGATGGATCCGCTGCGGATTTTTCTCTGCGGAATTACACGTAGAAAACTAACATCCACACTCTGCGTTAAAAAAAAGCGGGGAGAACCTGAACCTTAAAAACCTGTGCTGCGGATTTCCACCATGGGTTTCTCCCTTTATGAAATGGGGTGAAACCTAAGCGAATCTGCATCAAAATCCGTGACAAATCTGCATGGTACTCATGCGGTTCTTGTGGTGGATTTTGCCGTATATTTGCAAAATTTGCAGCAGTTTTTCAGCACAATGTATGTCCTGTGTGAAGGTAACTCCTAAGACGTCGTGATTCGATTGATGTCATCTGTACATCACCCGTTTCAGTATTTAGCAATGAAACTGCCATCAATAGGAAAAATACAGTATGTTGATCTGCCACATGGCGGGCATACATGGCCGGCAGTGCATCCGCAATGAGCTAATTCTTGCAAGTAATATACCTTCTTGGTTGCATCTGAGATACATTGGTTGCTTAGCAAGAAGCTCTGTGATGGACAGCGAATGATATCCTTGCTTCTCTGGAGATTTGGAGATGCCATCGTGTTTGTCAATCGCGTGGGTACATGCATGAATTTTTTAACAGAATGGTTCCATACAGTCATAGGAGTATAACGGGCAGGAGACACATTCCTCTACCAAAGGTTTCCTTAAAGGGGCTTTCTACATTAGCACGAATTAAAGTCTGCTAGAATCCGAAAGGACTGAGTGCTCCACCTCTTATTTCTCGTGATCAGAGGTAATACCACCATTTGGACCACCACCCATCACTTATTGATGGCTAATACCTACTAACATACCAACCATTATCTCATACAGAGTCTTTGCTGCTGTATGGTGCCTCCATGTGGCACTGCATTCTTGCCTAGAAGAAATGTTTCCAGGAGGAGAATCCATCTGTGAGCCTCATGGGCTCATGCCAGATTATGGGCTACATGTTATGAATTGGCACTTCATGGTGGAATAATTTTAGGTACTTGGGTAACAAGGCTCCCCTACCGACCATGTTCCTCTAATAATACAGGTGTCTTCTAATGTAGCAGATACCGAGGCCCAGGTGCTACTACTGCATCCCCTATAACTATGCCCCTAGTAATTTGGTAACATGAATGCTTTATACACCAGGAAACCATCTTGATATGATAGGTCACAATAAGAAGTAAGTACTTCATTCCTAGACTTACTGTATCTCAAATTTCCATCCTTTTGTCTCTAAATGTTCTGGTATTGGATGGATTCTTGTGATTTACACTAGCTGGCTGACCGCCATTGTTACTCTTGTGCCATATTATTGCCTATTTTATAAGCTTCCCCCTCTTACATTTTAGAAGGATTTCTGCTGCCCCTCTCCCACCTCAAGTGTCACAATGATTAATCGCAGTCTCAGGCTGAGGTCAATTAGTGAGGGTCAGGTGGAATCGGAGGGTTAGGCTCATCTCTTTATTGAACACAATATTTTAGCACACACTGTCACCTCTCGGCATGATTTATGGCCGGGCCAAGCTCACATTGCATCTCCTGCACCTCTCACCACCTCCATGGGTTCAGCACTCTCAGCTAATTATAAGCAAGCCAAGAGCACTGGGGAGAGAAAGCAGGTTAAGAGATGCCAGAGGTGGGGAGCACGGTGTGGAAATGATAGAGGAAAAAGGAATAAAGGGGGTAGAGAAGGTTTAATGTGAGAAATCATTGGAGATATGGGATTTTATGAGCGTGCATTGATGTAATCCCTCTGGACACCATGTTCCCATCAATACATCATCAATAATCTTCTAATGTAAGACACTATCATCCATCAGCCAGAAACTTTACCGCATTCGAAGATATGCTGCTACCAGGAGCTGGCCTTAGGTTGTCTGGTGTCCTGCTTAGTGACTTTTATTGGTGCCCTCAGCACCTTATAGTGCCCACAAAACACTACCAGACAGCTACCTAAATAGCTTCCTCCTTAGGAGTTGTCTCTTTATAGCTTCAGGCACCAAATATGATCTCGGAGGGCATTGTAACGGTCGCGTACACACACACACAGGGGGGAGGGAAGTGACCACTGCGCTCCACCCTTACCCCTGGCCCTGCCTACTTGCCTCGCGAGTCCTAATGACAGGGGACAACTGGACGGTAATCCCTAACTTGGAATAAGTGCAGGGATGACAGACAGACAAACAACAGGACGTGAACGGACCGAGTCAATACCAGGAAAGCTACAAAGTACAAATGGAGCAAGCAGAGAATTGTCAGGAGAAGCCGGGGTCAGAATACCAGGAGAGCAGCAAAATACACAAGGAGCAGGCAGAGGATCGTCAGGAATTCAGCAGGAGGTAAGTACGCCAGGAAAGACCAAATCACAGGTGGAACCTAAATTAACAGGCAACCTGTGGCCAGCAGGCTGCCTGTATTTATAGTGGGGAGTGAGGGTCATGTGACGTGGCCAACGTCACATGACCGACAGACCAACCAGTCGAGCACTGAGTGATCAGCTCGACGCTCAAGGCAGACTTCGGAGCAGGGAGCCACCCAGCTAGCAAAGCCGCCCTGGGAACGAGGTAAAACACAGATCCTCGTTCCTGAAGCTAAGCAGCAGGTCTGCGGCTAATGGGGGACCGAGTGCACCTTCGGAACCCCGTTACAGGCATCCTTTCTGTCCTCAGTCCTTCACAACCAGCAGCACCCCTTCAGTAATGAGAAGAGACGCTCCCCTTGTGCCTTCTCAGGTTGTGAACTCCAATAGTTGGTTCTGGAACTACCTGAAGTTTGCTTTCATTGCACAAAAAATTTGGCAACCTCTTGTCAAATTGAAGATCCTCCTGCCGGCAACTGAATGCGTCAGGGCCTCTAAGACTTACGACAATTAACCTCAAGTCAAAGGAGATCATTATTATGTTAGTGGTGAATTTGGTGTAGATTGACCATAGAATCTATTTTGGACTGACTAGGTGATGGGTAAGTTGCTTGATATTTATAGTCAGTAGAACAATATATCAAAACCTGTAATGATCTGGTACCAGCAATATTCAGGACATGAACTAATCCTATATTGGACCACTTTTCTCACGATTGTGGTTAAGGTCAAAGTACTCAGCTGGCTCCTGAACTTCAGTGCCTTAAACTAGTTCAACCTTTGGTTCTCTGGATATCATCTAGTATAGGTGTAACTTCAAAACTTAGTAATGGAGACTGGAGTAAGGACTGGAATTAGGTTTTTGTACATGAACATCATGAAATTGAATGCTTCAACATTATAAAACACTGTTTCAAGCATGTTGATAACTCTGGTGCTTGCCATATATGTCTGTATGATGCACGGACACAATAAGGCCAAGCAGAAGACAACCCCATTTGGAGCTCACTTTACAGCCAATGGCTTGTCACTGGGGTGGGTCTATTCCTTATGGGAGGATTCACAAATACCCTATTACATATTTTTAATGAGAGGTCCTGTGTATATACTGATAACAAGAAAGATCAAAATGGTCATTCACATGATCTGTAGACCTCTATACAGTTCTGATGATGTTCTAACAGAAGAATAATTCCATAGGACAGCCATGTTTTAAAATCAGAGTTACATATGGAGGTAGAAAGGACTACTTAGACTTCTATTAACACAGTCTTCCAGTTCAGCAAAAAACCTCAATTGAGAAGAAGCCAATTCTCCTTATCCAGGGCCAATCCGGAAATCAGAATAACTCCCTGGATCAACGACCCCTCTCTAGTAGCTGTAGCCTGTAATATTATTACGCTCCAGAAATACATCCAAGCCCCTCTTGAATTCCTTTATTGTACTCACCATCACCACCTCCTCAGGCAGAGAGCTCCATAGTCTCACTGCTCTTACCGTAAAGAATCCTCTTCTATGTTGGTGTACAAACCTTCTTTCCTTTCATGTGTATCTGTACCTGTGGTATATTTGTACACAGCCATAGTTACTAATAGTCCCAGGAAACAGAAAAGGGGTGGGGCCAATTGCAAAGTGGGCAGAGTTTGAGCAAAAATGTATTCCAAAGTAGGCAGTTTGGGCTATTTTCGGGGTTTTGGTTGAATATTGATGGCTGATCCTCAGGATCTGATCAGCAGCTGTCGATCAGTCCCGGTCAGCTGTTTCAGACAAGCTCCAGTGCCAGAATACGTTTGGAAGGAGGGAAAAAGAAGGTGGTGGCGCGCCAAGAAGAATTATCAAAAGGTATAAATGCTATATAGGAACTGAATATATCAGATAGAGAGCTCCCGATGGTGAATTAGAGGCCTCAGAGTTCCCAAGTTGTAAAAATAGACGGTTATTAAGCACCAATTGTTCGCCAATTAATAAACACCTTTTATAAAGTGCTATCAAAATTAGGGTTACGTATACAAATATATTGAAATATCTCATAAATAAAATATCTCACATCGATTAGCCAAATAAAATCAAAGTGTACACACTGCAATAAGTACTCACTTCACCAGGGAGGGGGGCGCAAGATAAGCATAAGAAACTTGTCGCCGTACCCTCCCTCGCCGAGTTCGCACGTAGATTTTAACTCCTTGGTGTCCTCCAAACAGATGATCCGGTGGACTCACAGGATACAACAAGGTAGTTCTTTATTCAATAAGCTCAACGCGTTTCAGGGTGTCAAACCCCCTTTATCAGGAGCAGAATGATATTCTGCTCCTGATGAAGGGGGTTTGACACCCTGAAATTTCACCTCTAATTGACCATCGGCAGCTCTCTATCTGATATATTCAGTTCCTATATAGCATTTATACCTTTGATAATTCTTCTTGGCGCTCCACCACCTTCTTTTTCCCTCCTTCCAAACGTATTTTGTACACTACGGTCTGCTTGTTAGACCGCTGTTTAGTGTGAAGCAGCGCCACTTACGTATATCCCTGACCTCTCAGTTCATTTAAAATAACCAGGCATCCTTTGGCGCCCCTCCCTGCTTTTTCTTTTTTCTTTCCAGTGGCAGAAGTCAGGACCAGAACTACTGCGCAGTGCTGCACCCTGGGGTGAGATTCAAATTATTGACAACAGGTTCCCTACTCAATGGCGGACATGCGGTGTCATGACACATGTTTACATATATATCCACCATATACAGTACAGACCAAAAGTTTGGACACACCTTCTCATTCAAAGAGTTTTCTTTATTTTCATGACTATGAAAATTGTAGATTCACACTGAAGGCATCAAAACTATGAATTAACACATGTGGAATTATATACATAACAAACAAGTGTGAAACAACTGAAAATATGTCATATTCTAGGTTCTTCAAAGTAAGCCACCTTTTGCTTTGATTACTGCTTTGCACACTCTTGGCATTCTCTTGATAAGCTTCAAGAGGTAGTACCCTGAAATGGTTTTCACTTCACAGGTGTGCCCTGTCAGGTTTAATAAGTGGGATTTCTTGCCTTATAAATGGGGTTGGGACCATCAGTTGCGTTGAGGAGAAGTCAGGTGGATACACAGCTGATAGTCCTACTGAATAGACTGTTAAAATTTGTATTATGGCAAGAAAAAAGCAGCTAAGTAAAGAAAAACGAGTGGCCATCATTACTTTAAGAAATGAAGGTCAGTCAGCCGAAAAATTGGGAAAACTTTGAAAGTAAGGGCTATTTGACCATGAAGGAGAGTGATGGGGTGCTGCGCCAGATGACCTGGCCTCCACAGTCACCGGACCTGAACCCAATCGAGATGGTTTGGGGTGAGCTGGACCGCAGAGTGAAGGCAAAAGGGCCAACAAGTGCTAAACATCTCTGGGAACTCCTTCAAGACTGTTGGAAGACCATTTCAGGTGACTACCTCTTGAAGCTCATCAAGAGAATGCCAAGAGTGTGCAAAGCAGTAATCAAAGCAAAAGGTGGCTACTTTGAAGAACCTAGAATATGACATATCTTCAGTTGTTTCAAACTTGTTTGTTATGTATATAATTCCACATGTGTTAATTCATAGTTTTGATGCCTTCATAGTCATGAAAATAAAGAAAACTCTTTGAATGAGAAGGTGTGTCCAAACTTTTGGTCTGTACTGTATATGCAACACATATAAATACACCATATACATGGTACACATACAAAAATACACACACATATATACACTACACACACATACCACCCAACTTTTAAAAAGCCTAAGGCTCCATTCACACATCCGCAAAACACGGACAGCGGCAATGTGCCTTCCGAATTTTGCGGACCGCACATTGCCGGCACTAATAGAATATGCCTGTTCTTGTCCGCAATTGCGGACAAGAATAGGGCATGTTCTATTTTTTTGCGGAACGGAAGTGCGGACCCAGAAGCGCGGGTCCGAAATTCCGTGTCCGGGCAGCACGATGTGCTGCCCCATAGAAATGAATGGGTCCACAATTCCGTTCCGCAAAATGCGGAAAGAAATTGCGGACGTGTGAGTGGAGCCTAAGGAGCTAAACTGGCAGTGGTGTGCAAAGCCCTTATACACCCATATATGATAGATACAGTATACAAAATACACCTAGGCTACACTTACAGTAGACTTACCTACACCATATAGATTTTATACACATTTCTTACCTAGCACTAAAGACATATTTGCATACACATTATATTCAGTGCTATCACAGATATAGAATACAGCGCCACATACCTCTTACATCCAGTGATGTCACCTTTGATGTAGACGTTCTCTTTCCTCATCTTCTCCATTTACACTAGACCGCCATGATGATTTTTCTGCCATCTCTCGTCTCCGCAGGTTGCCAAAAAACATCTTAAGTTCCTACTTTTCCATCATCCTCCTTCCTTCTAACAACTCATCCTGCCACCTCCAATACTGCTGCGCTCCCCAATACTGTACTGCAGAAAATACTAGTATCACACAGATAGTGCCCCCAATACTGTGCCCGCTGTGCTACCCAATACTATACTGCAGAAACAGATAAACCCCCTGATAATACTAGTACCACACAGATAGTGCCCCCAATACTGTGCCCGCTGTGTTCCCCAATACTATACTGCAGAAACAGATAAACCCCCTGATAATACTCGTACCACACAGATAGTGCCCCCAATACTGTGCCCGCTGTGCTCCCCAATACTATTCAGCAGAAACAGATAAACCCCCTGATAATACTAGTACCACACAGATAGTGCCCTTCAATAACTATTGGCACATACTGCCCTAAAATAACTGCGCCCAGCAAATAGTGCCCCTGAGAATAACAGTGTAAACATTATGTCCCCCAATGACTACTGGAGGACTATGGGGAACATATGGGCACTATAGAGCATTATTACCTCTGGGGCACAGTGGGGACATTATTGTTGGGGCCCTGTAGAGGCATTATTACTACTAAGTGCACTCTGGCAGAGATTTATTACTATTGGTGGGACTTTGGGGGGCACTATTACTGGGAGGGGGGGGGGCAAACTGGCCATTTAAAATAAGCACCAGTACAAAGAATGGCCCTTATAATGTGCACCAGTATAAAATAATCCTCCCTAATAATGTACACTAGTACAAAAATGCTCTCGTTCTGTGTGTCAGTAGTGCCCCCAGTTGAGGGAATGTCCCTATAGTGCCGCCATAATGTGTGCCCACATAGCAGGTGCGTTGCTAGGTTAAAACATTTGGGGCCTGGGCCCCTGATGTTTTGTCCCCAGCCCCAAATGTCCTGCCTGCCTGCTAGATACAACTGTATTGCATTCCTCAGGGCGGCAATACAATTTAATCTAATGCACTGCAAGAGCTGAAGGACCTGTGATGACATCACAGTCCATGTGATCAGTTCTAAATGCAGTAGCTGAAAAGGACCTGGGATGATCATGTGACCAGTGCAGAAGAGGAGGCTCAGCAGTGAAGAGAAGCCCTGGGAAGAGGCTGTGGTGAGGTCTGCTATATGAGGAGGGAGAGGCAGAGCAATGCTGGCAGTTATGGTTATTTAACTGGGACTGTATGTTAGGGCTGAAGGGAGTGATGTTATTTACATGGGACTGAAAGTTGAGGGGGTGATGTTATTTACATGGGAATGCATTTTGGAGGTGGCTGGGGCAGGGTGATGTTATTTACATGGGACTGTATGTTGAGGGGTAATGTTATTTACATGGGACTGCATGTTGGAGATGGCTGGGGAGGGGGTGATTTTATTTATATGGGACTGTATGTTGAAGGTGTCTTGGGGAGGGAGTGATATTTACATGGGACAGAATATTGAGGGTGTGATGTTATTTACATGGGATTGTATGTTGAAGGCGGCTGGGGAGGGGTGATGTTCTTTACATGGGACTGTATATTGGAGGGGGCAGGAGAGATGGTGTGATGTTATTTACGTGGGACTGTATTTTGGAGGGGACTGGAGAGATGGTACGATGGTATTTACATGGGACTCTATGGCTGAGGGAGGGAAATAATGTTATTTACATGGGACTGTATGGTGGAGAGGCTGAGGAATTAGAATTTCTGAGGACACTAAACAAAGGAATATAAATACTGGGGGCATTTCAGGGCGAGCATTAGGGGGCAATATAAATACTGGGGGCACGGGGGGGGCATTTTAAATCCAGGGGACATTAGGCATTCTTATTACTCTGGGGGGCTCTATTGGAGGGACTTATAGATCCGTATTATTTCTACTAAGAGCACTATGGGGGCCTTATTACTACTGAGGGGTCTGTAGAGAGCTTTATTACCACCGGGGGAACAATAGGGGGGCTTATTTCTACTGGGGGCTCTGTGAGGGTATTGTTAATAGTGGAGGCTCTTCTACTAAATGGGGCACTCATGGGGAGCACTATCACTGTTGGGGGCACTGTAGGGGCAGTATTACTAATGAGGGCACTCTAGAAGGGAATTACTATTGGTGGACTATAAGGAGCACTATTACTATGGGGAAGATTATCTGTTTGGCAATAATTTTTCTTCAGGATAGTATTTGGGGGTACAGAAAAGTGAGGAAGCTAAGATGTCTGTGTGTCACACTCTGCAGAGACGAGGCGGCTGAGAGAAGTTGTTTGTCCGGACCGAATGGAGAAGATGATGACAGAGAAGATCTACACCGGAGGAGACGTCACCTGGGAGGCACTAGATGTGAGAGGTATGTGCTCTCCAGCTGCCCTGCTGCCGCTGCAAGAACATCGGATCAGGACTCAGCCAGTAACACGGCTGTAATTTTAACAATCGGATCTGGAGAACCGGAGGGAACAGGCTGAATCCCATGCCTGGCTGCTCCCATTCAACTCAACCAGCTTGATACACTAAATAAAGGGCGGAGCTACTCTGATACAGCTGAGTGGAGAGGGTGCGGGGTGTAGAACCCCCACCGATCATATATTGCTGGACTGTCCCGACAATAGACCATGAATGTTCAAATCCTGCAATACCCCTTTAAATGTCCTGAATTATGTTGACCACTATGTTTAGTTATCAGACCCCCCCTCCCCCTCAGACGTGTTTTTAATAAACTAAATAACCCTAATTTTGATAATCTTTCTAAGTCCTATTGTCCATTCCAGTTATTACATCAGTCATCCACCATTGAACCCTCTCAAGCTCTACTATGTCACCAGGCAGATTTATGGAAAATGGACATAGCAACCAATCACAGCACAGCTTTCATTTTTCAAAAGCAGAATATGAAAAGAAATCTGCGCTGTGATTGGTTGCTATGGGCAACATATTCAGTTTTTCTTATATACAGTTTTATAAATCACCCCTAGGCCTCAGTGAAGGGTTAAAAAGTCGCGAATTATAACGCACCTCAGATTTGTGCCCTGGCTGGCGTAGATTTGGGTCTGGCGCATGGAGTACCAGAGATTAGCCAAATCTGCCTCTGAAAGGGGTATTCCGGTTACAGAAAGTCCTACTGCTGGGACCCCCACTGATCACGAGAACAGGGGCCCTGTACCTTATGGAGCCCCCTGAAATGTGCAACGTTGCTCAGTTAATTTCTGTAGGAGTTATGTACAGCACTCCATTACCTCCGCAGTGGCGTGCATTCTCAATCAGCCTCTTCGTCCATTTCAAGGGGGGCTCCATGGGTTACGATTCCCCCGTTCTCGTGATCAGTGGGGGTCCCGCTGATGTAATAGTTATCCCCTACCCTGTAAATAGGGGTTAACTTTCTTTAACTGGAATATCCCTTTAATAAATTAGGCGCATCTTACTCCAGTTCACAGGGGATTAAGACTGGCGGATGGGAACACCATTTTTGAGAAATGTCCCACCATGTGTGGTCTGACTAGTGATTTGTAAAGTGGTAGGACTATGTTTTGATCTTGTGCATCTGATGCAACCCATTATCTCATTGGCCTTGGCAGCAGCTGCCTGACACAGGAATTTTAGTGAACAGCAAACTAAGCTGTAAAAACCAAAGTCCTTTTCCATGTCAGTGTTACTCAGCATTTTACCATTTAGTATGTACGGGTGACTTGCATTATTCCTTCCCATGTGCATAACCTTACATTTGTCAGTGTTAATGCCACTTCTCTGCCCAAGTACTATGTGTGGGGATTCGCTCTGGCAGGCAGGGTAAGCGGACGCAGTACAGAGACAAAAACAAGGTTGTAAAGCAAAGTTCAGTGTTTATTCACACATAAGGAAAAACAAGCCAAAAGTAATGCTGCTCAGTTTTGGTGCCTGTTCACACCATACAAAGTCCACAGTGCAAAAAGCCTTCACCTGGTCAGCAGTTTTCCACCCACAGTCCACAGCAGGCTTTAGAGGCCTGTTTCCCCAGCATGCGGCTCTCAGCCATTTAGCACGGCACAGACTCCACAGCTTCTCTGTCATGGAGGATAATCCACACCAGCTGAACGTGCTGGCTGGGTTTTTATATCCCAGCCAAAACCCAGCCTGGAACCGTGGGGAACAGCCACCCACCCTGATCTTTGGCTGCTCCCAATAAGAACCGGCCCGGATCGGCTTTACAGCCATACTAACAGCTAAAGTGTCAGACTGCAACTGCAAAACCCGGTTCATACCTCACCGAGGCCAGGAATCTCTGCGACACGTATCTTCCGTCAATGACGGCCCCTTGTTCCTTCTTACATACCTCCCCCCTTTGTTCAACCCTGAGGGGGTGAACACTTGCCAGACAGTGGACCCAAGACAGGGCATCTGTGTTTCCCTGTAACCTGCCTGCCCTGTGTTCCACGGAAAACGTAAAGTTTTGCAAAGATAAGAACCATCTGGTGACCCGAGCATTCCTCTCTTTGGCCTGGCTCATCCACTTGAGAGGGGAGTGGTCGGTCACCAGACTGAACTTTCTCCCCAAAAGATAGTAGCGGAGAGACTTGAGTGCCCACTTGATGGCCAGGCACTCTCTCTCCATTATACTGTACCTAGTCTCGGCTGGGGTGAGCTTTCGGCTGAGGAAGACAACGGGATGCTCCTCCCCATTAACATCTTGAGACACTACAGCACCGAGACCTATCTCGGAGGCATCGGTCTGCACTATAAACTCCCTTTTGAAGTCGGGAGTCACCAAAACCGGGGACCCACACAGGTCAGACTTCAAAGCGGAGAAAGCCTTTTCCGCCTGCTCATTCCAGTGGACCGTCACTGATTTGTGTCCCTTCAAAAGGCCTGTCAATGGTGCGGCGACTGTAGCATAATTGGGGACAAACCTCATATAGTACCACACAATACCCAGGAACGACTTTACTTGCCGAGTAGTGACAGGTCGGGGCCAATTCCTAATTGCCTCAATTTTGTTCACCTGAGGTTTTATCATTCCGCGACAATTACATACCCCAGGTACTTGGTCTCTTCTAACCCTATCGCGCACTTTTTGGGGTTAGCGGTTAAGCCAGCCTTCCTAAGGGAGTCCACTACAGCCTGTACTTTAGGTAGGTGACTTTCCCAGTCGGTGCTATGGACAACAATATCGTCCAGGTACGCCGAAGTGTATCGACGATGTGGACGGAGTACAATATCCATTAGCCTTTGAAATGTGGCGGGAGCGCCATGTAGACCAAAGGGTAATACCTTGTACTGATACAGCCCTCTGGCGTGATGAAAGCCGTTTTTTCCTTGGCAGCCTCCATCAAGGGTACCTGCCAGTACTCTTTGGTGAGGTCCAACACAGAAAAATAATGGGCTTTGCCCAACTTTTTAATAAGCTCATCCACTCGGGGCATGAGATACGCGTCAAACTTGGACACCTCATAAAGTTTGCGGAAGTCATTACAGAACCGCAATGTCCCGTCTGGCTTGGGTATTAATACTATCGGACTGGCCCACTCACTTTTTGACTTCTCGATGACACCCAGCTGGAGCATTAGCTGCATTTTCTCAGTGATGGCTCAGGTACCTGATACGATTTTAACTGGACTTTCGCCTGAGGCTCAGTGATAATGTCGTGCCGGATTACGGAGGTGCGTCCAGGGAGGTCTGAGAACACATCCGTGTTCCAACTAAAGAACTCCCTGGCTTCCTGAGCCTGTTTAGAGGAGAGGCTGTCAGCAATTTTCACTGTGGCAGCCGCTTCCCCTGCTTCAGACCGAGGGGCCGAAACCGCTTCCCCTAGGAACCCTGGTCGTGGGCTGTCTTCCGTACAGGTTTCCCTTTCCTTCCATGGCTTGAGCAGATTCACATGGTACACCTGCTGCGGCTTTCGCCTCCCTGGCTGGTGTACTTTGTAATCTACCTCTCCAATTTTTTCAATTACCTCATAGGGTCCCTGCCACCTAGCTAGGAACTTACTGTCTACGGTCGGTACCAGAACCAACACCCGATCACCTGGGTTAAAGTTTCAAACCTGAGCCTGCCGATTATAGACCCTATTTTGGGCTCACTGTGCTGCCTCCATATGCTCCCTAACCAGAGGTAACACTGTTTCCATCCGTCCCTGCATCTGGGTGACGTACTCAACAACACTTTTGTGCGGTGTGGGTTGTTGTTCCTACTCCTCTTTGGCGACGTCCAACAAACCGCGAGGATGTCTGCCGTATAGCAGTTCGAAGGGCGAGAACCCGGTAGAGGCCTGGGGCACTTCTCGCACTGTGAACATGAGATAGGGCAGAAGAAGGTCCCAGTCCCTCCCATCCTTAGACACCGCTCTTTTCAACATATTTTTTAACGTCTGGTTAAACCTCTCTACCAGGCCATCTGTTTGTGGATGATACACGGATGTCTGTAACTGTTTTATGTGGAGCAACTTACAGAGTTCCCTCATGACCTTGGACATAAACAGGGTCCCTTGGTCGGTTAGAACTTCCTTAGGCAGACCCACTCTAGAAAACATCTCCATTAACTCCTTAGCTATGAGTTTGGCTGACGTATGACACAGTGGCACCGCGTGGCGTAGTCGAGGACAACCAGGATGTGCTGGTGCCCTCTAGCTGACTTCGGTACTGGGCCTATGAGATCCATAGCGATCGGGAGAGGGACCAGGGTGCTACGGAAATGTGGCTGGGGGCTGGTTATCTGGTAGGTTGGGCAAGACTTGCAATACTCTTCCACCTCTATGAACACACTGGGCCAGTAGAACCGCTGTAGAATCCTGCGTTTTCTGCTGGCCCAGGTGTCCCCCAAGAACATGTTGGTGGGCTAAATCCAACACGAGCTTGCGATACGCCTTGGGCACCACCAGCTGTTCAATATGCTCACCCCGTAGTTGATTTACTCGGTACAGCATCTCCTGTTGAACCACAAAATGGGGGAACATAGACTCGGCCCCCGGTTGTTGCGGCTCACCCTCAATCACTACTACATTTTCCCAGGCTCGAGATAGAGTTGGGTCCTGGTGCTGTGCTGTACCAAATGTATCTCCGGAGACGTTGAGGTCTGCCAACTCCGGACCCAGCGGCAAGTCCTCCACGTCTCCTACCATCACACTTAGCGGGGTTGTCTCCCCCTCCTCCACCGAAGTGGCGGTCACTCCTACCGCTGGCCCTTCGAACTCAGGTTCCCAGGGTTCTGGTCTCCCCCCTGAGCCGGGCCACTCTGCTAGGGTTACATCTGTCTCATGTGTATTGGTGACTCTCGCCTCAGGCCACAGTGACGGGAAACCGGGGAAGTCTCTCCCAATTATTCATTCATAATGTAGCCCTGTGGCGGCGGCCACCTCATGAGTCCACCTGCCGGCCACCGTTGATAGACAGACCAATGCGGTGGGATAGTCCTTTAAGTCCCCATGGATACAGACTACGCCGACCTTTCGGCCAGTATACTCGGCAGGCCGCACCAGGGCAGCTCTTACCAGGGACACCAGGCTCCCTGAATCCAGCAGTGCCACCGCCAGAGTGTCCCCCACTTCCACCTGGCACAGATGGCTATTGTCCATAGTCTCTGAGGTTCCTGTGGCACACAACTTTCTGGCATATAATCAGTGTCCATGGGTTCCCCCCGATGGGGACAGTCGGCCCTTATGTGTCCAGGCTCCTGACAACACCAGCAGACCACCGTGATTAGGTCTGCAGGGGGTACGTCCCGGGCGGGTCTAGCTGGCACCGTCAGCCGGGTCTGGGGTGGAGATCTCCCCTGTAGATTTCTGGTGGCCTCGTAGCGCTCGACCAGGTCGACCATCTCCAAGGCATTACCCGGAGACACCTGGCCGATCCAGTGCTGGGGAGGGTACGGCAAAGCCCTCCAGAACACATCTGCCAGCAGACGGTCCAGCATAGCAGTGGGAGTCAAAACGTCAGGCTGCAGCCATTTTTGCAACCGGTGTAACAGTTCATAGTACTGTGGTCTGGCAGGTTCAGCCGGGTTAAATTCCCACTGATGCACCCGCTGGGCCCGGACCAACACATTGACCCCCAGTTTCACCAGGATCTCACCTTTTACGGTCAGGTGGTCGGCTGCTTGATCATCGGGGAGATTAAAAAAAAACTTGCTGGGGTCCAGACACCAGGAACAGAGCGACAACCTCAGCCCACTGGTCTCGGGGGAACTTTTCCCTCACGGCCACCTTTTCGAATACCGCCAGATAGGTCTCGACGTCATCCGAGGGGGTCATCTTAGGGATCGCCACACGGACAGCTTTCCGGGCATCGTGGACGTTCTGGGACGCTCCTGCAGCTTGCAACGCCATCACATGTTGCAATAGTAGCTGGTTAGTTTCCTGCTGCTGCTTGTTAGCCTCCCGCTGCTGCAAGTTAGCCTCCACGAGGGCCTTCACGACCGCCTCCATTTTGTCAGGGGACACGGGTCGCAACCTTGCCAGCTTGATATAGGACATGCACTGGGAAAACAAAAACTTTTTGGCCTTCAGGCTCTGGTAGGCAGGGTAAGCAGACGCAGTACAGAGGCAAAAACAAGGTTGTAAAGCAAAGTTCAGTGTTTATTCACACATAAGGAAAAACAAGCCAAAAGTAATGCTGCTCAGTTTTGGTGCCTGTTCACACCACACAAAGTCCACAGTGCAAAAAGTCTTCACCTGGTCAGCAGTTTTCCACCCACAGTCCACAGCAGGCTTTAGAGGCCTGTCTCCCCAGCATGCGGCTCTCAGCCGTTTAGCACGGCACAGACTCCACAGCTTCTCTGTCATGGAGGATAATCCACACCAGCTGAACGTGCTGGCTGGGTTTTTATATCCCAGCCAAAACCCGGCCTGGAACCGTGGGGAACAGCCACCCACCCTGCTCTTTGGCTGCTCCCAATAAGAACCGGCCCGGATCGGCTTTACAGCCATACTAACAGCTGAAGTGTCAGACTGCAACTGCAAAACTGACACTTCAGGGAAAAACCCGGTTATTACCTCACCGAGGCCAGGAACCTCGGTGATAGTGATGGCCGAACATCTGCCGGGGCGGTTCGCGAACGCGATCGCGCAAACACGATCAAATGTTCGCGAACTTGCTCAAATGTTCGCGAACTGCAAGTTCGCGGCGGGTCCCATTCATTTTAATGGCAGGCGAACCTGAAAAACCTTCACCTCATATTTGCAGCCAAGAAATAATTACTAGAAGTGCACAAATAGTCCCACAACATGGACAGTGACATACCAGATGTATTATTCGAATTTGCGATCTGCATTCATAATTTTTTTTCAATGCGAAATATCGGCAATATGATTTTCGCGTACGCGCATGCGCAAATGCACTATACAGTACCCAAATGCACTATAAAGAAAGTATATTGGTATATAACACCCCACTTCAATCAGTTTTTTTGGGGGGCGACTGGTATATCACACCAGTAGAAATTATTTGTTCCAATAACGCTTGTCCCTCTATATACCTGCAGTATCGCAGCAGAACCGCACACAACTGCCGCACAATACAAATGCACTATAATATACTTTATAACATAGAAAGTATATTATAATATTGTACAAGGAAGGCAATCCATTAGAATATACATAAAGATAAAACGTAACCTTTAATAATTTTACTATGAGGGTCCATTCACACGTCCTTAAGTGTTTTGCGGATCCGAAAAACACGGACACCGGCAATGTGCATTCCGCAATTTGCGGACCGCACATCGCCGTCACTATAATAGAAAATGCCTAATCTTGTCTACTCTGCAATTGTGGACAAGAATAGGACATGTTCTATTTTTTGGCGGAAATGGAAGCACGGATGCGGAAGTGTGGATCCGCAAATGCGGATCCGCAAATGCGGATGCGGACAGCACATTCCGACCCCATTGAAAATGAATGGGTCTGCACCCGTTCCGCAAAATTGCAGAACGGATGCGGACCCATTTTGCAGACGTGTGAATGGAAAAGATATCCCTCAAAATGAAAATAAATGAAATTATTAAAGTTAAGCAAAAAGCATAGATGTGGTAGGCAATAACACGTGCTCGACGGCACCAAATCAGAAACCATATGTCCTACCACAATCCGGGGGGTTCCAGTGCACATCCATGAATCCCGGAGGGAAAGCAAAAAACATCTACAGCCAGGTCCATAAATATTGGGACATTGACACATTTCTAACATTTTTGCCTCTATACACCACCACAATGGATTTGAAATGAAACAAACAAGATCTGCTTTACCTGCAGACTGTCAGCTTTATATGAGGGTATTTACATCCAAATCAGGTGAACGGTGCAGGAATTACAACAGTTTGCATATGTGCCTCCAACTTGTTAAGGGACCAACATAGACATCACCAGACGCTGGGTTTCATCCCTGGTGATGCTCTGCCAGGCCTCTACTGCAACTGTCTTCAGTTCCTGCTTGTTCTTGGGGCATTTTCCCTTCAGTTTTGTCTTCAGCAAGTGAAATGCATGCTCAATCGAACTCAGGTCAGGTGATTGACTCGGCCATTGCATAACATTCCACTTCTTTCCCTTAAAAACCTCTTTGGTTGCTTTTGCAGTATGCTTTGGGTCATTGTCCATCTGCACTGTGAAGCGCCGTACAATGAGTTCTGAAGCATTTGGCTGAATATGAGCAGATAATTTTGCCCGAAACACTTCAGAATTCATCCTGCTGCTTTTGTCAGCAGTCACATCATCAATAAATACAAGAGAACCAGTTCCATTGGCAGCCATACATGCCCACGCCATGACACTACCACCACCATGCTTCACTGATGAGGTGGTATGCTTAGGATCATGAGCAGTTCCTTTCCTTTTCCATACTCTTCTCTTCCCATCACTCTGGTACAAGTTGATCTTGGTCTCATCTGTCCATAGGATGTTGTTCCAGAACTGTGAAGGCTTTTTTAGATGTCGTTTTGCAAACTCTAATATGGCCTACCAGTTTTTGAGGCTCACCAATGGTTTACATCTTGTGGTGAACCCTCTGTATTCACTCTGGTGAAGTCTTCTCTTGATTGTTGACTTTGACACACATACACCTACCTCCTGGAGAGTGTTCTTTATCTGGCCAACTGTTGTGAAGGGTGTTTTCTTCACCAGGGAAAGAATTCTTCGGTCATCCAGCATAGTTGTTTTCCGTGGTCTTCCGGGTCTTTTGGTGTTGCTGAGCTCACCGGTGCATTCCTTCTTTTTAAGAAGGTTTCAAACAGTTGTTTTGGCCACGCCTAACGTTTTTGCTATCTCTCTGATGGGTTTGTTTTGTTTTTTTAGCCTAATGATGGCTTGCTTCACTGACAGCTCTTTGGATCTCATCTTGAGAGTTGACAGCAACAGATTCCAAATGCAAATAGCACACTTGAAATGAACTCTGAACCTTTTATCTGCTCATTGTAATTGGGATAATGAGGGAATAACACACACCTGGCCATGGAACAGCTGAGAAGCCAATTGTCCCATTACTTTTGGTCCCTTAACAAGTGGGAGGCACATATGCAAACTGTTGTAATTCCTACACCGTTCACCTGATTTGGATGTAAATACCCTCAAATTAAAGCTGACAGTCTGCAGTTAAAGCACATCTTGTTCGTTTCATTTCAAATCCATTGTGGTGGTGTATAGAGCCAAAAGTGTTAGAATTGTGTTGATGTCCCAATATTTATGGACCTGACTGTATCCCTGGGCTAGATGATGATGTGGTATTGAAGGACAGGGTGGGCAAAGAACTGTCCCTGATATTGCCCTACAGGGGGGTGCTATTCTGACCCTGATAGCCTAACCACAGACCACCCGCCCTTATAAGAGCGACCTCGTCCGGAACCTTACCCTATATAAAAATGGCCCTAGTAAGCCCCTAGGCCCCGGACTTCCAGGTGATCACTATATAGATCTATGTGTTTTTCACTCATTATAATAGTATATTATAAGTATATTACACCCCTTTGTGTATCACACCTATCAATAGCACACCTATACTAGTCCTTAAAAATACTTTTGTGGCCCTATTAGCTAGCGTTTGGTGTTCCTAACATCCTGTCCCTGCTCCACACAGCAACCTCTCCCTACACTGGCAAAACACTGAATGTAAAATGGCGGCCAGATCAGGTTTATTTATAAGTAGGGGGTATGTCCATTTGCTGAAACGTCTCAATTGGCTGTCCTGTACCACCTGATGGATGTGTCATGGGTCAAAGTTCTTCACAATGTAAAAGAATATGGCGGGCGCGAATATCTCCATATGTTCGCATGTTCGACGAATCGCGAACACGCAAAGTTCGCCGCGAAACGACCGCCGGGCATACCGCAAGGCGATCTCTACTCGGTGACACGTATCTTCCGTCAATGACGGCCCCTTGTTCCTTCTTACATATGGGTCCACATAACTTGGAGTCAATAAAGAGTTGTAATCCATCTTCAAACATTATCCAATTGCGCTTGTGCTTTGCCATGAATACAGAATTAATGCAACTGTGAAATTTTGCCATTATGACAATGACAAGTGCAGCAAGCCCCTGAGGAGCCGGTGCAGTGGATGGGAGTAGCAGTGGCCTGATGAGATGTTGTGTCATGGTGTACTCCCTCAATCCATTGCTCCCTGTGGATCAGTGCAGGGAAATAAAGTTTGAAGAATAAGACCAGAAGCGAACGTATAATAGTCTCTCTATAGTGCAAAGTATAACTTCTGGTACATTCAACATCAGTGGGTTCAAAGTGCAATTTCTGGCACCAGTAAAGGAGGTATGGAGGTAGTTTGGATGCCTGTAACATAGCACTTGTTAGTGTAGATGTCCACTAAACAGTCTAGACTTTAGATTGTCTTGGGTGATGGGTGTCTGAGCTGTAGTCCCTCACTTTACAGAAGTGTCTATTATGAAGGTTTTCAGCTGTTCACTCTTGTTTTCTTGAGGATGGATTACATAGATTTCTCTGGAGAGGACATAATAATACAATACATAACTAATTACAGCGGGCAGAATAATTTTGTAAGCAAGTCCAATAAATTTTCCATTCAACGAGGATGCAATATATGAGCTGACGTGTCCAGAAGTTTCAAGACTTGAAGAAACGTGTTAGGGCTGAGAAGTTTGGCAGCAGAGATGCACAGGACAGATTGTGTATGAGCTCTAACATCTCATTGCAGGGTGTAGCTGTTTTCTAGATGTGCTAGGAAAATGAGTAATAGGAATCCATTATAATTCCCAGACACCAAGCATATGAAATATGATGAATTACTAGGATATTAAATCTGATCGGGAAATGTGTCAATGGAGAATGCTTAATGGCTTTTACTGTGCTCGTCGTGATAATTGTCAGATGTTATTCATACTGAAATGGTCAAGGTATTTAGAACAGCTCCAGCCTTGGTCTACCGTGAGACCGATCAGAATCCAGGCCTCCACACCAATGACTATGGGCAGAGGACATGTCACTGATCTCTTATCCATGGAAATATGTTGAGTTTTTTTACGTTGTGTTCATTCATTTATGGTCAGGCGCTATGTTCTTCTTAGCTATTTGGCAGGTTGGCTCTGGCGTCAGCTGGTCCTTGGCCACAGGTAAAATCTATACGTCCTTCAGACAGTACATTGCACGAGAGACAATGCCCCCCGCACTGCGTTCGGCATGTGCCAAGGCATAGGGGGCAATAACCAGACCCTTTCGCATTATTGTATCATTTAAACCATTGTAGCCTGGAGGCCTGGCGAGCGGCCGTGTAATTACACACACACTACTCGGATAATTAGGCCTGTGCACTGGAGGATCCTCCGGCCCGGTGTGTGGGAAGCACAATAAGCAGAGAACTCTCCTTGGAGACGAACAAAGAATGAAGGATCTGCGGCTAGGCACCAATGCAATAAGCTGAACCTCAGCCAGAGCACAGATCGATAGTTTCTAACCTTCTGCTCACTATCTATTTAACCCCTTTCTGGACTTGTGGTTGACCTGTAATGACACTGAGTATGAGGATAACATGGATAGGACAACTACAAACATGAGTCTCGGTAGACTCTTCAGTAGAAGACAGGGTGACCCTGTGCCATCAAGCTTACGCTCTGTGTCGTGGATTGACTGATACTTGGTCATAACAGGACAGTTATATGAACCCATATCTTGTTTTAGTAAACTGTGAAGTAGGCCCATAATAGGCTAAATATACTGAGCAAAACTTAGATCACTATAAGGTTCTATGTAAGTTAGGTTCAGTTGTACCATGGGAGGTCCGGGTATTGCATCGGTAATACAGATGTTAAGATGTGCCCACATTAAAGCTGGTTGAATGAGGTCTAAAACTGGCCATACACCTTCAATATCTGTCAAACGAACCCTCAACGCTGTTCCTCAAAACTTCTCCATACACATGAATACTCAGAGAGGAGAATAAGCCACTGTCAGATACCTCTGGTGGTGGCTCATCAACCCCAACATCTACAGAAAGAAATGCACGGTAGCTGGCCAGCCAGTCTTGCCAAAATTGGTCTGTTTGGTCAACCTCAGTCTATTATGAATGGTCAGACTCACCAGAAATATGGATATATTGAGTATAAATTTTATTGAAGATTACAATTTCATTAACTCATACATCTATGATGTGTAGGATCCATGTCTTCTTTTGCCGACCACCACCCTGATCACATTTATGAAAGGGATAAAGTGACTCAACCCAATTTTCCCAACCAAATGCAGAACCTGTGGCAAGGGCATGACTCTTGGTCACAACTTTCCATATACATGGCTCATGGAGATGGGGAGACTGCAAAGCTTTACAGCCTCTTGTAGGGGGAGTGAATGGTGTAGCCAAGGTGAACCAGCCCTTCTTATTAGGTGAGATAGATAAGGTGCAGTAAAGGAGCCAGTAGTGGTATACCAGTAGTTGAGTTCCATTCATTTACATAATGTCCTCCACGATATCTCCGCCTTGTCACAGCCAAAACCAACAGAACATCTTGGGAATTATACCGCCAAACAGGAACTAAGCCTGTTGTAGTCCGGTCCTAAGCGTGGCAAGCAAACTATCTGAGAACATGTCCTTCAATAGCCTGAACTTGAGATGTGTATACAAAAAGTCTCACTATACAGTCTCCATATAATAGCGTGCTCAAATAACAGTACCACTCTTCCCCAAATGATAATGGCTCCCTAATATAAATGTACAAAATATAGTAGTATACAATGCTCATATACAGTGATATTGTCAGTACTCATGTAAAAGTGTCATATAGCGTCTAAATAATCGTGCCATATAGTCACTGTATAAATTAATTGATTATTACTATGTGTTAAGGAACCTCCGATCCAATATGAGGCGTCGATGACACCTCCCCATCATAGTTTCCTTAATTCTGCTTTGATTTTACGTGCAGTTTGTACGTCGTTATTCCACTTCTCATTGCTTCTGTCTGCCTCTGCAGACACCAGTCGAGTCCCAGTCAAAGTGTGGTGTCTATGAAGGGCATTTTGGGTTAAGTTTGGGACCCCAAAGCGTGGGACTTCAAAGGGAGGTGGTGAGAGAAGCTGTCACCCGGTGGCCTTGTGTATGGGCTCCATACACATGCTGTTTGATCAGAATCAGTCACACTTCCTGGCCTGAGAGCCCAGACTCCCTCGCCACCTCCTGTCCTTTCACTCGTCAGCTCAGCAGGATCTGATTGAATGGTGCCAGTAACGAGGAAAGGGGTGGGGGCATGCTTATGAAGCTAAATGGGGTGAAAGAATGAAACGGGGAGTCATTAGGGACCAACCAACCTGATGTAAACAAGCAATTAAAGAGCATTTTCCCCTGAAATAAAGAAAATACCATCAAGTTGTCACAAATTCTGCTCTTTTTTGCAAAAAAACTATGTTAAAACCAATATGGCTTGCATAGGGGTGAATGCTTATCTTTCTTAGAATTCGAAAACCTTGGTCTGGGTATGTAGTTCTGTGGGATCAATTATACATACAGCTTCATAACTAGTTCTGGCTGTCAGGATTCTGGAAACGTGGAGTGAAAACCCAGGAGGAAGCTACAAATTTACCGTAAAATCAATAAAATATGTAGATGTATAAGTGAAATTGCATGGCAGCCACTGTAGTGTCTATAGGGCAGTGACCCATAGACTCTGGGTGGCGTAGGAAAGCTTGTGATAATCCACAGATACATTCCTTACAGACAAAAGTCTATAAGCGAGGCAGGGGTAGGAGTCATACCCGACCCCTGGTACTTGATGGGGTCCAATAAGACACCGGTATTATAAATGGCCCATACTAGGTGGAGTCCCTGTTACAGATTTTCCATTCAATTAATACCGATTCCAAAAATATTTTTTACACCGTTCATTGCATGCAGAAAAGGTGGGCATCAGCCTGGAGGGCACTTCCAAACTTTTGACTAGGTCCTGCATGGGTGGACTGAGAACTTAAAGCGAACCTTTCACCTGCATTTCACTTAATAAACTATCAAAAGTACCTTATAGATCATCCTCATTGTGTTAGCACACGGTCTTGTCCCGCTTTTCTGTCATGTATATGCATGAAAAAATCGCCTTATAAAGTACTCTTCTCCAGCTCCACAAGTCACGGTAGAAGTCAAGGGGGTAGCCCTTCCCTCACTCCAGGCTGTAACTCCCCTGCCCTAACCCCGCCTCTATGCAGTCTAATTGACACCCGGCTCAGTCGCAGGGACCGCGCTTGTACAGGCGGCGCATGTGCCGTCGGACTCAAGCACGATCCTGTAACTGAATCGAGCGTGAGGAAGAGAAGACAGTCAGGCATCGGGGACGGCGCATGCGCGATTCAGTTACAGGATTGCGCTTGAGCTTGAGTCCGACGACGCATGCGCCGCCTGTACAAGCGCGGTCCCGGCGACTGATCCGGGTGTCAATTAGACTGCATAGAGGCGGGGTTAGGGCAGGGGAGTTACAGCCTGGAGTGAGGGAAGGGCTACCCCCTTGACTATTAACGTGACTTGTGGAGCTGGAGAAGAGTACTTTATAAGGCGATTTTTTTCATGCATATCCACGGCAGAAAAGCGGGACACAATGAGGATGATCTATAAGGTACTTTTTATAGTTTATTAAGTGAAATGCAGGTGAAAGGTTCGCTTTAAAGTGACATTGGAAAAAAACTAAAAGTGTTGAAGGCGGGTCCAAATTGATAGAAGGCAGGCCAACACAAGTAGGAAGGGACAACATAAGTAGGCAGGGCCTGCAGTACTGTATTGCAGCACGAAATACCGCCCTAGCAGAACCAGATACCACAGTAGTCAACTCTATCACCGTCCTGAGGGCGGTGATACAGTTGAATTCAGGAGGGAACCTGCAGCCATCGGTCAGGGGCATTAATAAATGCTGAGAGCATCAGATCATAATGTACTCAGCAGGTGGCGTGAAGATTGGCCCACCAACAAAATTTTCCCTGTAGGGTCTATGGCCAGTCTGCCCCTGATGTCCTTCCCATTGATAGGTCAAACCCACAACCTACGGCATTTGTTACTGTGGCGAAACCAACCTCGCCACTGGGTTTTGGAGGTGCCTGTTTGCCAGCCTCTTGCCTCAGGATTATGGCCCATACTAACTTTGAAGGATAAGACATACCGGCCGCACAGCTTAAATCTGTGGAACTGTTTTGGTCAGGAAAGCCATGCTTGCGGCCGGCCAAAGGTGACTTCCATGGAATTCGGGAACCCCTGCTCGGATCTGGGTGATTTTTGGATATGTTGTTCACCCAGATCAGAGCTATCCATGGATGTATACATTATGGGGATGTTCCTGCTTTACCCCTTTATGAAGTTTTGGCTCATGTTTGGGGGATGGAATAACTACACTCTTGGGGATTGCTATATCATAATACTCCCCTGAGTATAAGCTCTTGTAAGAGCTTGTTCATGGTTCCTGCTCTCTGTCTGCATTTAGGAGAGGTTCACCCACTGGAGCCTGGAGCCTTGTCGTAGGTCCAGGGTGGGTAGGAGACGGCAACCAAGCTTCGGCGGTTCGTGGGGTCTGCAGCGCTGACGTTGTCAAGTGGAGTGCTTGGAGTCCTCTGGAAGCACTAGGAGCATCTATCGACGGAGGTACCCCGTCGGGGTGCTAGGCATTCCGTTACAGTTACCAAGTGCATATGACCCCCTTTATCACACCCCAAAGTAAATACAGACCGGACCGGACTTTCTAGTCCATTTACAAATCCCAGACCAGACTCCTCCCCTAAACAAACACAGACCCTAGATTAAACACAAACTTCGGAGCAGACCCCATAAAATAATGCAGACCCCAGATGAGACATCTCCTGTAATCAAATACAGGCCCTGGAATAAATGCAGACCCCAAAATAAACATAAGAGCCCAAATCAGACCCAATAAAGTGGGGAGTTTGTATGTTCTCTCTGTGTTTGCGTGGGTTTCCTCCGGGTACTTTGGTTTCTCCCACACACTTCAGAAACATACTGATAGGGAACTTAGACTGTGAGATACACTGGAGACAGCAAGTAATGTCCGTAAAGCGCTGCAGAATATGTCAGCTCTATAGAAGTAAGTAAAATAATAAGTAATGCAGACCCCAAACCAGGCACCTAAATACAGACCCCAGGATAAATAGGATAAAAACAGACTCCAGACCAAACCCCCTAAAGAAATACAGACCCCAGACTAGACTCCCCAGATTAGATCTCCTTCAGTAATTTAGACCCCAGACTAGACCATCTAAATACAGACTCCAAACCAGACTTCACCTCTTTTGGTCTTACAGCCTATAGGAGGACTACAGGAAGGAGAATAAGTGAGTATACAGCAGTGATGGCGAACCTTTTACAGACCGAGTGCCCAAAACTGCAACCCAAAACCCACTTATTTATCGCAAAGTGCCAACACGGCAATTTACCCTGAATACTACAGTCCAATATAGTATATCTTCCATGTACTTTATAATTTAGCTATAATAGCCTGCCTACATTCAGTGCACTGCCTGTGCTGTTCATAGTGCGTCCTGTGCTGATGAATGGCAGGAAAAGTCTAAGGCATATTGGTACACCATAGACTGTTTTCAGGGCGCAGGTGCCCACAGAGAGGGCTCAGAGTGCCACCTCTGGCACCCATGCCATAGGTTTGCCACCACTAGTATACAGTATATTAAAGAGGACATGGGGGACCAGGGTGATTTTTCTGCTCTTCCGGCAGTCCATGAGGTCTCGAATTTTACGAAAACCTCGTAGATGTAACTGGAGAGTTGGCAAATATGCTATATAGGCACTGTAATGGCTGCAATTACTAGTAGTCATCCAACATCTATGACAATGTAATAGACCGTATATATTAGGACCCCAGACCAAACTCCCTAAAGAAATATTGACCCCAAACCAGACTCCCCAAATTAGATCTCCTTCAGTAATTTGGACCTTAGACTAGACCATCTGAATACAGACCCCAAACCAGACTTCACCTCTTTTGGTCCTGCAGCCTGTAGGAGGACTACAGGAAGGAGAATAGTTGAGTATACAGTATATTAAAGAGGACATGGCGGACCATGGTAATTTGCCTGCTCTTCTGGCAGTCAATAAGATCTCCAATTTTTATGAGAATCTTCTAGATGTACCTGGAGGGTTGGCAAATATGCTATCTAGGCACTCTAATGGCTGCCATTACAGGTGGTTAGTGTTGGTCAAGCACCAAAGTGCTTGGGTGCTTGAGTAGAACACCTCGGGATGCTCCGGTACTCTACCGAGCACCCGAGCACGATGGAAGTCAATGGGAGAACCCGAGCATTAAACCAGGCACCCCCTGCTCTGAAGAGGGAAGGGTGCCTGGTTCATAGGAAATGGTCAGAAATTGATGGAAACACCACTGAAATGGTTCGGGAACAGCATGGGCAGGATGTCTGGATGCATCTTGGACTCCCAGGTTGCTGCTGGGAACGATGTTGTCCGAGTAGTACGCCACTTTTACAGACTGACAATAATACGCACAAAACCGAAGATAAAATCGATTTTAGAGGATAAATTGTTAGGAAACATTCTTTCCTGTATATTTGCTTGTATATAAAGTGCAAGTGCTGCCAAAAATTACAAGGAAGAGGCACTCCGATACAACCTGTATATCATATAAAGGAGGGCCTCATACACACCCTTGAAAAATTATGATTGATGGCCTGCTGGTGACCCTCAAAAACTATTGGATTTGACCATCTAAAACATTAGGGGTGAGGATCTGATGCTGAGCTGACCATCTAAAACATTAGGGGCGAGTGCCTGCTGCTGAGCTGACCCTCTAAAACATTAGGGGCGAGGGCCTACTGCTGATCTGACCATCTAAAACATTAGGGGCAAGGGCCTGCTGCTGAGCTGACCCTCTAAAACATTAGGGGCGAGGGCCTGCTGCTGATCTGACCATCTAAAATATTAGGGGTGAGGGCCTGCTGCTGAGATGACCCTCTAAAACATTAGGGGTGAGGGCCTGCTGCTGAGCTGACCCTCTAAAACATTAGGGGCGAGTGCCTGCTGCTGAGCTGACCATCTAAAACATTAGGGGTGAGGGCCTGCTGCTGAGCTGACCCTCTAAAACATTAGGGGCGAGTGCCTGCTGCTGAGCTGACCATCTAAAACATTAGGGGTGAGGGCCTGCTGCTGAGCTGACCCTCTAAAACATTAGGGGCGAGTGCCTGCGAGTGCCTAAGAAAAAGGGCCTGCTGGTGACCCTCTAAAACATTAAGAAAAAGGGCCTGCTGGTGACCCTCAAAAACATTATGGGCGAGGGCCTGCTGGTGACCCTCAAAAACATTATGGGTGAGAGCCTGCTGCTGAGCGAGGGCAGCCTAATAAGCATGTTGATATGATGGAGGAGGAGAAACTATGTTGTCCTATATTGTTCACTTCTCCTGACTTCTCCAAACTCTTCACCCTTTTGTGAAATATCCCTGTGGGTGTTGTTGGTGTGTGCAACTACTACTACTTATTCTGCTTGTAACGCAGAATGCGGAGGTCAGGGGTGCGTGTAACGCAGAGTGCGGCAGTCAACGGTACATGTAACGCAAGGAGCGCTGGTCAGGGGTGCATTTAATGCAGGGGGCGCTGGTCAGGGGTGCATGTAATGCAGGGGGGCGCTGGTCAGGGGTGCCTGTAAGGCAGGGGGGCGCTGCTCAGGGGTGCATGTAACACAGGGGGCACTGGTCAGGGGTGCATGTAACGCAAGGGGCGCTGGTCAGGGGTGCATCGCAGATAGAAAAGGTGCTTACAGTTCTGATGTGCTCTGTCCTCGTGCCTTCTTCCTCTAGGCGTGGTGGCAGGGGGAGGGGCGCGCAACGATGTTTCCTGATGTTAAATCCTCAAGCCGCATTCTTTTCTGCCTCTGCAGGCCCTGCTAGGCTGAATAATACAGGCAGCCAATGGCAGTGCTGCCCTCTCCCTCCCAGCCAATAGCAGCGCTGCCCTCTCCCTCCCAGCCAATAGCAGCTGAGGTGGGCGGGGGAAGATTCACTTGGCTGCCGACTGCCGAGGGGCCCGTAGTGAAGCAGGTGGGCAGCATGGGCAGTACTTCCAGTTTGGCAAAACTGACAGATCGCAGCTGTACTACTAGCGGCGGCGCCGGCCATCGTTTTAAAGGGGAATCAGCGGGGGGGGCACGCGGGGGGGCACGCGGGGGGGCAAGGAATAACCTAGGGGGGAAATTGCCCCCCTGTATTGATGCACATGCACAGGAATGAGAGATGAGAAGTTCTCTTTGAGACGGGTAAACAACCAGTAATCGTGTTTGCCAAAATGCGTACAACGCGAGGGTCACGGGAAAGGCAGCCTAACATAAAGTCAGCCATGTGTGCCAGAGTCCCAACAGACAAGACTTCGCTTTCTTCATCAGGAGGATGACTCTCAATCTCCTCATCCTCTTCCTCCTCTTCTACCCATCCACGCTGAACAGATGGAATAAAACTTCCATGGGTACTACCCTCTGTAGCGGAGGCAACCATCTCCTGCTCCTCCTCATCATCCAATTCGCGCTGAGAAGACGAACTGAGGGTGGTCTGGCTATCACCCTGTGTACTGTCTTCCCCCATTTCTACCTCTTCCACATGCAAAGCGTCCGCCTTAATTGTGAGCAGCGAGCATTTGAGTAGACATAGAAGTGGGATGGTTGCGCTGATAATAGCGTTATCGCTGCTCACCATCTGTGTTGATTCCTCAAAGTTGCGTAAAACCTCACAGAAGTCAGACATCCATGCCCACTAGTCGCTAGTGAAGAGCGGAAGCTGACTGGAAAGGCAACGACCATGTTGCAGCTGGTATTCCACTACTGCCCTCTGTTGCTCACAAAGCCTGGCCAACATGTGGAACGTGGAGTTCCAGCACGTTCTCATGGCGCACAACAGTTGGTGAGCTGGCAATTGCAAGCGCTGCTGCAGCGTTGCCAGACTGGCGGAAGCTGTCGATGATTTGCGGAAATGGGC
This sequence comes from Bufo bufo, assembly GCF_905171765.1. Classification (NCBI taxonomy): domain Eukaryota; kingdom Metazoa; phylum Chordata; class Amphibia; order Anura; family Bufonidae; genus Bufo; species Bufo bufo. Next base: position 780,011,087 of record NC_053389.1, on the reverse strand, counting down.
ACACATGCGGCGCACCTTCACCAGTAGCTCAGGCAAATTGAAGTAGGTTTTGAGAAACCGCTGAACCACTAGGTTGAACACGTGGGCTAGGCATGGTATGTGTGTGAGCTTGCCGAGCTCCAAAGCCAAGAAAAATATTGGTGACTGGGGACAGAGTAACGCGGAACGGCCACCGCCATCAGGCTGCGAAAAGCCTCAGTGTTCACAAGCCTAAATGGCAACATTTCCAGGGCCAGCAATTTGGAAAGGTGCGCAGAAGTGGATGTGCTAGCTGATGGTGCTTGCGAAGGTCAAGGTGCAAGGCAGGAGGCATCCGGGCCTGCGTCTTAAACAGGGGATTAGCCAGCACGTAACACAGGGGAAGAGGAGGCAGTGGTGTGACCCGCAGACACTGATTGCGGACCCAGGCGTTCGGCCCACCTATTAGGGTGCTTTGATGCCATGTGGCGGATCATGCTGGTGGTGATGAGGTTGCTAGTGTTCACGCCCCTGCTCATTTTGGTACGGCACAGGTTGCAAATGGCAATTTTTTTATCGTCCGCACTTTCCTCAAAAAAGCGCCAGACTGCGGAAGACCTACCCCTTGGCAAGGGAGATTGCTGCAAGGGGGTGCTCTGGGGAACAGTTGCAGGCCTGTTTGGAGTGGTCCGCTGTCTCCCTTTTGCCACCCCACTGCCTCTTCCAGCCTGTTGCGGTGCTGCGGATCCCTCCCCCTCTGTACTGCTGTCCTCGCTCGCCTTGCCACCTTCCCAAGTTGGGTCAGTGACTTCATCGTCCACCACCTCCTCTTCCACTTCCTTACTCTGGTTATCCTTCTGACTTGTTGACCTAACAACAACCTCAGTTAATGACAACTGTGTCTCATCCTCATCATCAACCTCTTGAGACACTAATTGCCGATGACTTATTGGCAAATGTGTGTCATCATCATCATCCACCTCGTGAAACACTATTTGCCGTTCCCCACCGTCATCTTCTTCTGACTGTGGATGCTCAAGAGTTTGGGAATCAGGGCACAAGATCTTCTCATGTCCCTCTTCAAGCGACCTTGGCGAGAGGGCCAAATCAAGGAATGGTGCTGAAAAGAGCTCCTCTGAATTTCTGAGTGTGGGATCACTTGTTTGCCAAGACTCTCCATGGTGGGAGGAAGGAGGATCAGGGTGAGGATTTTGCTGACCAGACTCTTGGCTACTGAGACTGGACTTTGTGGAAGACAGGGTGGTGCTTAACCGACTGGAAGCATTATCTGCTGCAATCCAAACGACCACCTGGTCGCACTGGTCTGACTTCGAGAGTGGTGTCCTGCGCTGCCCTGCAAACTGGGACATGAAGCTAGGTATCGTGGATGAATGTGCTTCTTGTGCTCTGGCAGCAGGCACAGTTTCACCGCGCCCAGGGCCACGGCCTCTGCGTGCACCATCAGCAGCACGGCCACTTCCCCGTCCCTTACTGCTCGCCATGAGCATATTAAATCGTATATATGCTTGCAAGTATGTCACACGTATAGTAGTGCAGGTTTTGTAAGTGTATGCGCAAATAAAGTACACAGAATGTCACATATTTTTAGGATGCGCACACGTTATACAGGAGGTATAGCGCAAGTAATGTCGCTGTCACCAGCCGCTAATAAAAAATTACACTGAATGAATGTCACGGATATTAAGGATGCACACACGTTAAACAGTAGATGTAGCGCAGATAATGTCGCTGTCCGCAGCGTCTATGAAAAAAGTACACTGAATGAATGTCACTGATATTTAGGATGCGCAAACGTTATACAGGAGGTATAGCCCAAGTAATGTTGCTGTCACCACCGCCTAATAAAAAATTACACTGAATTAATGTCACAGATAATTTTAGGATGCGCAAATGTTATACAGGAGGTATAGCCCAAGTAATGTCGCTGTCACCAGCGGCTAATAAAAAATTACACTGAATGAATGTCACTGATATTTAGGATGCGCAAACGTTATACAGGAGGTATAGCGCAAGTAATGTCACTGTCACCACCACCTAATAAAAAATTACACTGAATTAGTCACTGATATTTAGGATGGGGAAACGTTATACAGGAGATGTAGCGCAGGTAATGTAACTGTCCGCAGTGGACACCATCTATGGAAAAAATACACTGGATGTCACAGATATTTTTTGGATGTGCACACGTTACACAAGAGATGTAGCGCAGATAATGACGCTGTCAGCAGCGGCCAAACAATTGCAAGCTATTTAGAGCAGGTTGCGCTAAAAATATATATTGCTGCCAGATACAACTATAGTCCTTAAAAGACTTTTTGGTCTCTAACAATTCCACACAATTTAGCGCAGGTTGCGCTACTAATTATATTGCTGCCAGATATGACAATAGTCCTTAAAAGGACTTTTGGATATCCAACAAGTTTTTTCAATAAAAATATTTGTATTTTACTCCCCACACTGTCTGTCCCTTCCTCAGCACAGTTCTCCCTGACTAAGACTGAACACGTGTCATATGGTGCTATATAGCACCCGATGACATGTTCCGGCCAGCCAATCACTGTAATACCAGTAGCCAATATGGCTACGGCATTACAGTGAATGGCAGTACTTACCTGCACGTTTATTAGCTGCGTAGCAGCCAACAAACGTGCGGGGAGGAGACTTCGGCCGAACACCGCAATGTGTCGAGCATCGCGATGCTTGAGTAAAATTTGTGTTCGGCCGAGCATGCTCGCCCAACACTAGTGGTCATCCAACATCTATGATGTCTATGTAGGAGACCGTAGATATTAGGACTTTATTCAAGATGAGGACTTATATTAGGAGTGGTATTTTAATAACCTATAGTCACATAGTCTCACCAGCCTCCTATTTCTCTACTAATTATTTATGGCCATCAATATGCCATTGATATCTCAAGCCAACTCCACCCTCCAAAAATGACAATCGCGTCTCTCCCCCATGCCTCGTCTCTAAGTGCGCTGTTGGCTTGGAGTTTTGGAAATGTGACTCCTAAGTGACAACGGCTCAGTGGGACATCAAAGCTTCTTGTGTGAGAAGCCAGCATGTTTGTGAACAAGCAGGTTCCCCAAGGAGCCTCCGCTAATTGTATCACATCTCCAGTGCCTTTCAAAACAGTTTGCCGAAAACTAATCAGCGGAGGTAAAGTGCTTCCCGGGGGCCCTGTTTGACTGTCCCCTGAAGCTGCATTGTTCCTGTAACTTTTCGTGTAATAGGGTACTCCATTAACCAATTTACTACTGAAGCTGTCTGTCCTACGCGCTATAAGAACCAGACTGGTCCTAAAGGGACATCAACCCTCGTCAAATGGAGTCAATCTACTCTACATTTTCTATGCTTTGAGGACAGTCAATTATTTCATCTATTATTCCCTGTTGTCAGCCATTTAAGCCTGGGGTGTAGGCTGGTCAATGGGAAGTTCAGAAAAATACCTAACCTTATTGAGGACCAATGGTGGGCACCTTGTAATGCTTCATGTCTCCTGTAGTGGCGCTGCAGGGAATTGAAAACTTGTTGCAGGGTTCCCTTACAGATTAGAGCTGGTTACTGGGGATCCCAGCAAAAAGGTAAAAAGTAATAATATTCCATTGCGGGGGATCTTCTCAAATGGCAGAGCTACAATATATACAATATATAATGACTTAAGGGGTTATCTGGTTCAGCAAATGCGGGGGAGGTCATCTATTATCTTGATCTTAACTCTATGGGAGTGCATGATCTTGGAGCCTTTGTCTTAGGAGGCGCCCCCTGCAGGCCTGGAGGGTGGAGATGGTGGAGACTCTAGGCCAGGGGTCAGCAACCTCTGGCGCTCCAGCCGTTCTGAAACTACAACTCCCAGAATCCTCCTATCACTTCTATCGGAGTTACAAGAGCAGCCAAAGAGGTGTGCATGCTGGGAGTTGTAGTTTCAAAGGAGCTGAAGTGCTAAGTGTTGCTGATCCCTGCCCTTTCTCCTGGCATTTTGTTTTTCTAATGCTGTAGCCAGCAGTAAGCTGGAAGTCAAATAGAAAATGTAAAAAAAAAAGCACTACAAATAGTATGTTTTTGTCTAATTTTTCCTCTTTTTTTTTGTCAGTTTTTCTCCCCAAAATGCAGCACATTCTAAGTATGACATTTTTTCCATAGACTTTCCTATAGAACTGGGACAACACATAAAAGTAGTCTGTATGTATATTTTAAAAAAACACAGCCCTTAGAAAGGGCTGCAAAAAAACACAAAAAACTCATGGTGTGTTTTACAAGCAAAGAAACAAAAAGTCACAAAAAGGAATGATGCCTGAGGGAGGTTTCTCAAGCGCTTGTGGGTCAAAAACGGAAAAGGTTCATTTGACCTCTCTCCTTGGAAACCTGTAAGAAACTAAAGGCAAGACTGAGGCGTCTGACTACAAGAAGGTTTGTTTGTAGTCTGTAACCATGAGAACGGATACGTCGGCAAAGGAGCTGTATGCACTAAACGGCTTTAGAATTTTTTAATCTGTATATAGGAACTGAAGATCTACACGCTAAGGAAAAATGGAATTGGTGCAACTTTTTGAATGCAGTTTTAGTATACATAAGACAACACAGGCTGCTCCATCTGCTTACAATGGAGCACTGATGTCACCCGTGTAGGCTTCCTTTGTGGAAATCTGTCGCTAATGATTTGTAAGATTCACATGTGCCGCTGTTTCTAACGTTCACAACCTCTCCCATTAATATTTCAGCAAAGGCGATGAGATCGATGTGGCCTCTCACATTGTATTGATCTGTCTGCCTGGCCCTCCTTCAGGTGATTTAATACAGACCTTCCCCCGAGCCTCCCATATCAGCCCGCTTCCTCAGCATATTAAGGGGAAGCTCGACACCAAGAGGCTTTGCCATCACCTCGTGGGCATATAGCTGATCAGGCATGTCGGTTACACTGATTACCATCATAATGAATATATAGATGTAGCAGAGCTGAATTTGTCATGTTGTTTGTGTATAATGAGATGGTAGGATGACCAGCAGCCTAGATAATACATTGGGGAGATTCGAGACAACTACTTCAAAGGCAAAGTGAAGCGGGTGCCCATAGCTAACAGATACCAGCTTTCTCTTGTACTAAAATCTCTGCCAATGTGATCAGGATTGGTCGTGCCAAATGACAAACTTAGGTCCGATACACTGCTATTGATGTAGCAGAGCTAAATTTGTCATAGATATGGGTTCCAGCCAGGGGTGCACCACCAATGAGGCCAGGTGAGGCGATTGCCTCAGGCAGCACCAGGTAGGGGCAAAAGTGGGGCAGAGGAAAGGCCATGGACAATGAGCGCTTTCATGGTGGCAAATGGGTTAGGTTAAGAAATTGGCATGGGGGGGGCGCCGTTTTAGTTTTCGCCTAAGGCAGCAGAAAGGGTAGGTGCACCGCTGGTTCTAGCATTTCTTGGTCTAAAGTGGGGACCCCTTTAATGCTGTAATCACTCTGTAGGTAGACCTGCAGTCCTTTGTAAAATTAAGATATTCCTCTCATAAAATATTGGAAGAGCTTGCAATCAAGACCTGGTGGTTCCTGCTAAGGAATAGGGTATGAGAAGAGACACACAGTGCCTACAAGGGCAACCCTTTTTATTTCAGTAGTGTAATGCTTCATTTCTCCTGCGGGGGTGCTGCAGGGAAATAGAACATTTGCTGCTGAGTTCTTCCGCATTATACAGCTGATTAACGGGGTTCCCAGCAGCAGGACACCCTGTGGACAGTTAATGAGGCCAAATGGACACAGTTTTTATTTTAGCTACGGCCGACCATCCACATTGGAAAAAAGCTGGCTGAATCTGCTGATTTGGGTGGTAATGTGTAGGTGGCTTTTGCAATGGGTATTTGGGGAAAGAAAGACTAGACATGAGGATTTCAATGACTGATCCTTTGTCGTGTGGGAAAGATGTCTGCCCCCTTATTCCCCTTTTTCGAATGCAATATACAGTTGCAAGAAAAAGTATGTGAACCCTTTGGAATGATATGGATTTCTGCACAAATTGGTCATAAAATGTGATCTGATCTTCATCTAAGTCACAACAATAGACAATCACAGTCTGCTTAAACTAATAACACACAAAGAATTAAATGTTACCATGTTTTTATTGAACACACCATGTAAACATTCACAGTGCAGGTGGGAAAAGTATGTGAACCCCTAGACTAATGACATCTCCAAGAGCTAATTGGTGTCAGCCAACTGGAGTCCAATCAATGAGATGAGATTGGAGGTGTTGGTTACAGCTGCCCTGCCCTATATAAAACACACAGCAGTTCTGGGTTTGCTTTCACAAGAAGCATTGCCTGATGTGAATGATGCCTCACACAAAAGAGCTCTCAGAAGACCTACGATGAAAAATTGTTGACTTGCATAAAGCTGGAAAGGGTTATACAAGTTTCTCGAAAAGCCTTGCTGTTCATCAGTCCACGGTAAGACAAACTGTCTATAAATGGAGAGAGTTCAGCACTGCTGCTACTCTCCCTAGGAGTGGCCGTCCTGTAAAGATGACTGCAAGAGCACAGCGCAGACTGCTCAATGAGGTGAGGAAGAATCCTAGAGTGTCAGCTAAAGACTTACAAAAGTATCTGGTATATGCCAACATCCCTGTTAGCGAATCTACGATACGTAAAACACTAAACAAGAATGGATTTCATGGGAGGATACTACAGAGGAAGCCACTGCTGACCGTTGTGCACGTCTGATCTGCAACTACAGGAAACGTTTGGTTGAAGTTATTGCTGCCAAAGGAGGTTCAACCAGTTATTAAATCCAAGGGTTCACATACTTTTTCCACCTGCACTGTGAATGTTTACATGGTGTGTACAATAAAAACATGGTAACATTTAATTCTTTGTGTGTTATTAGTTTAAGCAGACTGTGATTGTCTATTGTTGTGACTTAGATGAAGATCAGATCACATTTTATGACCAATTTGTGCAGAAATCCATATCATTCCAAAGGGTTCACATACTTTTTCTTGCAACTGTACATGCATGCTCCGTTAAGTGTGCATGTTCATGGGAGGTTGGGCAAGATAGCTTGCCAGCCCTATTCCAAGGACAGGTCAGTATATAAAAGTTGGAGGAGTGAGTAAGGCTTGCCATACACCATTGATAGCTGTCGGCTGAACAGTTACTACCACTTCCGACTACCCCCATACAAGATGGAGAGAGGTTAGTAAGCTGCTGCTAGATACCTCTGGTGTTGGGCGTTAGATTACAACATGGCCAACCCTTCTTTCCCCCCACTATCTGGCATCAGTCATTTCACATTGGATGAACGTCGGCCAATCCTACCGATTTCAATGGGAACTGGCCAACCATCTAATGTACCCTTGACAACAGATGTCTGGAGCAAGATGGATCGGGTAGTTGGCTTTTAACATGAGAGACAAGAGCAGTGTCTGGCAGCTGTTTATAACTGTGTAGATAGAACACATGCATCCCCAGCTGATCCGAGTGTGCATGTGTATATGGGAGGTAGAGAGTTATAGCTGTTGGCTAAAGAAGCATTTGGCTGACATTACTGTAAAGTCTATGGCCACCTTTAGATAACTGGACAGTCCCGTTGAAATCGGTGGGTTCAGAATACAGTTATTTACTGTGTAACATATAGAGTTGCACATCTGTCCGCAAAAAAAACAGAACGGACATGGAAAGAAAATACTTTTGTGTGCATGAGCCCTAAGTAAAATGCAATAATAATTCCAAAAATCTCCCCAAAGGTGTTCATAACCTTAATGGCTCATGCACACATCCGTGCCCGTATTGTGGCCCGCAAACAGAGGGGCCGCAATATTCGGGCACTGGCCGTTTGCACCCCGTATCTCGGACGTGGACCCATTCCATGGGGTATCTCTCCGTGCCTCGTGCCTCCGCACCGCAAAAAAAATGTGTATGCACTACTTTTTTGCACTGCGGATGGACCACAGGCCCATTCAAGTTGCAGAATCCGCACGGATGTTGCCCGTGCGTTGGGGACCATAAATTGCAGTCCCCAATGCACGGAACGGCCAATCAACAGCCATGTACATGAGCCCTTAAGAATATTGCTAAAGTCTCTTCATTTTTCATTTTAGATGCATTGGAACAATAAGAAATTTGGTTAAAAGGTAAAGAAAGGACCTTCCCTTTAATTTTGGCTGAGGATCCAAGCAGCCGCATCACTTGGGATCTGCTATTAGGCAGCATATACAAGGAACCCAGTTTGACCAAAGAGGACAATCCATGTCAGAAATGGAAATTCTCTAGAATTTGTGTAAACCTTTATTTCCATCCTGATGGCCTAGTGCGTCTTGGCTTTGGGGGGTCCATATTACAGCCATCCCCGTTGATCCTTAAAATAACTGAAGAAAGTGTCAGATGCCACCTGGATAAGGCCTTTTAATCCACTGGTATTATTTTATGTATATGAGCCTACAGCTGTTTGAGGGTATCTCTCCCATAAAGTGACTAAATGCATACAATCTTGAGAATTCACACCCAGTGCTTGTTACTCCTGCTTGGCAGCGGGACGGTGTGAGGAACGGTGCTAGCCTTTTTGGTGTGAGGAATTTGCACCATCTACTCGTTAATGAAACAGTTTTATTTGCTGGCAGAAGATTTAATAAGGAAAATGTACAAAAGTCATTTCTCACCATGGATCCAATATACAGTAAAATAGTCCTAACTGGTAATGACCTCCACCAACTAGATGCCTAAGGGTGCGACCACACGGTCAGGTTTCCTGATGCAGTTTCGGTAGCCAAAACCAGGAGTCAATAAAAAAAAGGGAATTGCCAAAAGCCTGATTTTGTCTAAACAAAATTGCGTGCAGAAACACGACCGTGTGGCTGTACCTTTATTCTAAGCCAATGAACCCAGAAAAACATATTAGACCACATGCCCCCTAAATCTCCCCAGTGCTAGTCCAATAATTCAGGTTATGATATACAAAGAAAACTTATATACATGGAATATTTGGAATATTATGTACCGTACAATTTTAGACACTGCTGTATAAGAAGGACATAGCTGAGCTAGAGCTGGTGCAGAGGATGGCAACCAATGTGATTTAAGGGAATGGGTGGTTTGCAGTACCAAGACTGGTTATCAAACAGGCAACCTAATTACAATGTACAAATATATGAATCTACAAACAGAGATCTTTCTAAACATCTGTAACCACAATGGGCATCTTCCACATGAGGTTCCACAATCATCACAGATGGGTATTCTTTACTATAACAACAGTAAGACTATGAAGCCTTAGTCTGGATCAAGACTGTAAGATTATAGGCTGGACTTGACAGACCTGTGTCTGGATCCAATAGTAAATATCTCTTCCTACTGATGGAATGAAAGAAAATGTCCTGATGGTTGGTAAAATTGAAAGAGGTCCTTCAAGATCAATTTTAATCTAATAGCGTTGATCCAGATGAAGGCAAAACAAAAACCCATACGAGGCGTTGCCAATTGCCTTATAAAAGGGGAAAAATTATTTCCTGAATCTTTGGACCATCAGACTCTTCTCAGAAATCTAGTACCCATAACTTTTGAATTATATTTTTTTCAAGAAACATTAAAGAGTTTACAAAACTGACCACTCCAACCTATGGAAGTATCGATGGAAGCCTCCAATCAGAGCCAAACATCTCTGGCTATTTTTCACTGCCATAAGTAGTGCCCGGTTGGGTTTCCATGGCCACACCAGATATGGAAGGTGCCATCTTCCAACTCTGCAGAACATGTCCGCTTCAGTTTGGATTGTTCTGTAAACCTTATTACCATTGGGCAAACAGGATATGACATTAATGAGGTCAATGAGGTTATTTTTGAGTCAACCAATACAAACTAGACCCTTCGGCAAGTGATGGTTCTAAAGTCACGAGGGGACATCCTCTGCGTCTGGAGGAAAGAAGGTTTGTACACAAACATAGAAGAGGATTCTTTACGGTAAGAGCAGTGAGACTATGGAACTCTCTGCCTGAGGAGGTGGTGATGGTGAGTACAATAAAGGAATTCAAGAGGGGCCTGGATGTGTTTCTAGAGCGTAATAATATTACAGGCTATAGCTACTAGAGAGGGGTCGTTGATCCAGGGAGTTATTCTGATTGCATGATTGGAGTCGGGAAGGAATTTTTTATTCCCCTAAAGTGGAGAAAATTGGCTTCTACCTCACAGGGTTTTTTGCCTTCCTCTGGATCAACTTGCAGGATAACAGGCCGAACTGGATGGACAAATGTCTTTTTTCGGCCTTATGTACTATGTTACTATGTTACTATGTTACATTGGGCTGTGTTTTATTGTGTCCTAGCTGGGCCCATTGGAGGATCATCTGCTACTCATTTGGAGTCTTAGTCAAGGTTGGACTAAACCACCAAAATATCAGGGGATCATCTGAAGGGTCCAGACTCCAAGATTCCTGCTGATACCATGTTCTCGTAGATCTAGTAGGTTTTAAGAGTCAACTTACATCCTCATAATGCACATTCAGGTCTACCACGATTTGCCATGTTCTCATAGATCTAGTAAAAGCCTCAAGAATCAAATAATGTCCTCAGGACGCAGATACAGATCTACCATGTTCTCTTGATCAAGTAGAGTTGTCTAGAGTCAGATTATTTTGCACTCATCCTAGCGTTACTAATCTATAAATGTTATATGTTTCTTTTTAGAGGCTGTCATGTAAGTTCATTAGGTCTGTGCAGTGGGATGCCCTATAATACTAAATGGAATTTCAGTCTCCACAAAGGGCCACACAACCGGGCGACATGAAAAAAAATGAACAGTCTAATTTAACATAGGTGACGGTGTATAATAAACTTTTATTACCAAAACCCAAGTTATATTGCAAAACAGTCTATATCCCATGGTTGCGGGGTGATGGGGGCTCATTACTGTGCTAGCTTGGTGTTAATGGATGTGCTGTCAGTGGTAATAAGATACGTCTGCAAACACAGTATGTGTACGTATTACAACGACCGCAGGCCCTTTTGTACTCCAGACTCCCAGACTTGTATGTGCAACAACAGTCATAACAAATGAACAGAATGTGTTCATGGTGTATTATAAACGAGAAGGCATGTTGCAGTACCTACAACGGTAGAATTAGCAAGATAGCACAATTGCCTGTGGCCCCAGAGATCACAGGGGCCTCCTGCTGTCCCTTGGTAGTTGGGTTCCCTCGCTACTGAGAACACTTTCAGCTGCATCCACGTCCTCAGGACTCAGGTACAGTTGAATACACAGGTGATCACCATTCACCCTGTGGTTGGTGGTGTGGTGCTGGTAGGCGTGATAAAGTGACATCATCGCATCTGCTGTACCTAGCCCCCAAAAAGACCGGAGTGGATCTGCACTGGGAAATCTGGCCCGTTCATTGTGGGAACATAGGCTAGGTCAGTATTCATTTTGGAGGCACTATATTGTGTTGGGGGCGCATAGGGAGGCACTGGATTGTGTTGAGGGCACACAAGGGGACATTATATAGTGTTGGGAGTACCTAAGGGGGCATTATATAGTGTTGGGAGTACCTAAAGGGGCATTATACTGTGTGAGGGGTGCATAAAGGGCATTACAGTGTGTGGTGGGCACAGATTAGTGGTGTAATGGGACTGCACTACAGGGTGGAGCAAAGTGGCCCCCATATATAACTTTGCCTAGAGCCACAGAGATGTGACATGGATCTAGTCAATGCGTGAGAACTTTTAGGAAGGGATATGAGATTCAGAAATGCAGCGCCTGTAAAAAGCATTCAACCTGCCTGAGAATTTTCATGTATATAGACATTGAATTGAAGCTGATCATCAAAAAGTCATTGTCCCCTTTGGACAAACCCTTTTTATTAGAGGAACCTCTGGAAAATAATCCAAAGATAGACTAGGACCTTCAGGGATCAGCAGCAGTCTGAGTGGGAACAGCAAGAGTTCACTTTCCCTACAGCACCACTGCAGGAGAAATGGAGTATTACATTGCTTGTTCAAATTATCGGGCTGTCATGGCCATGCTGGGTCCTCCAGAGGAATGGCTAATAGATACTGAGCTACTGTGTGGAATACCTATCCTATACCCTCAAAACCACATAATACCAAAGTTAGAAGAGATGGTGGTGCTGAGCAGGTGACCCCTCTCCTCCCTTGTGAAATTAACATATTCCCAGGATTTTGCATGTATAATCATATATACCGTATACCTAGCCCTGTCTATAAATATAAAGTGTTAGCTGTAATGCAGATGCATGCATATGGATATGTATTACTCTGCAGAGACTTCACTCTCTCTCTCTCTCTCCGCACGTGAATTTGCATTCCTTGCATATTAATGTGCCCTCATTTACATAAATATGTAAATCGATGTCTAGGCTACTCCAGCCGCTATAGGGTTAATTCTGGAGATGTAAGTTATGAGTTTAGGAAAGATAAGCTATTTTAATATGTATATCAAATAACATATGTTCCTATCCTCCTGTGTTCTCACTCCTATTCCCTTGAGGGGAGAAGCGGAACATATTTGTCATGGAGAAGGTGCAACAGACCCTAGATGATATTAAGGGGGGGGGGGGGGGAGCGGCTTATAACAAATGTCAATTAAGAGGCTTATGATATGGTTCTTGAACAATGGTTACAGAGACTACATCTGTACACATGTCTATAAAGGCTGGTGTGGACATTAATACATAGGGCGCTATATACACTATGTATGACATCCATCTAGACGATTGTATGGATGAGATCTATGGAATCAATCAATCATCCCAACATCCCCTGAAGCTATGGTGCTGGGAGCGCAATTTAACTTTATTGTATAATAGGCACTTAGAGGTAATTAGTGCCTTACAAGACCCCTTTAAACGCTACCATAATCATGGATTTTACACTATACATGTGATTTTATCATCTATTACGATACTTTAAAGTGTAACTGCCATTTTTTTTTATTTGTTAGTTTATTAGAGCTAGGCATGTATACCTGAGTTAGTCTGTCAATGATTGTCAAAAGATCTGTAATTACCTTATAATAACAGCTTTCATTAATGTCCCCTGCCCCTTTCCACTGCTCCCTTAAAGACCGTTGCTAGGGCTTGTCTGTCTTCCCTTTAGTGTAAACAGAAGACAGAGGGGCGGTCCTCCACACTGCATGCCTGCATTAGGCTTCAGAGTGAGGAGGCGTGTCTCTCAGTAATCCAATCTGATTGGCTGGCAGGAAGATGCTACAGCAAGTGTGTATGTGAACTAAGGGAAAGCAGTTTTGGCCTCAGAGAACTGACAGAGGAGCCATCTCGAGAAGATCCTCATATTGTAGGGGTTAAAACAGCCATAACTAAGGGAAAGACTGAAGGAAAACAGTGGTATGTGAATAAACTAAAGATTGCTTTATGCATAATGCTGCTGCAGAAGTAACATATGCTAAGATTGACAGTTACACTTTAAACCATGGGTGTCAAACATGCGGCCCGCGGGCCGCATGCGGCCCGCAATGAATATCTTTGCGGCCCGGCAAAGATGCACTGCTATGTATGAGCCGGGAGAGAGGAGGGGCTGGAGTCCGTAACTAGGGGCGGGGCCCGGTGCAGTCACTGTACTCTTACACCGGGCCCCGCCGCTCACCAAAGTATTTATAAACGTGAATACTTATCCTGTTATTAGGTTGAACTAACGCTGCGCTCTCCCATGTTCCCATGTTCCCCTGTATCCCCACAGCACTTACTTAAGCTTCAATAGCAGGCAGAGCGGACGGCAGCAGTAACGTCACTCACTGACGTAGAGCGCCTGCTCCGCCCACTTTATGAATGAAGCAGGCGGAGCAGACGCGCGACATCAGTGAGTGACGTTACTGCTGCCGTCCGCTCTGCCTGCTATTGAAGCTTAAGTAAGTGCTGTGGGGATACAGGGGAACATGGGAACATGGGAGAGCGCAGCGTTAGTTCAACTTAATAACAGGATAAGGATTCACGTTTATAAATACTTCGGTGAGCGGCGGGGCCCGGTGTATTGGGGGACACTGTTATGAGGGGGATCTGTGGATGACATATAGCAGTGTCATCCACAGATCCCCCCCATAACAGTGCCATCCACAGATCCCCCCACCTCTTAACAATGCCATCCACAGATATCCCACCCCATAACAGTTCCATCCACAGATCCCCCACCTCATAACAATGCCATCCACAGATCCCCCATAACAGCACCATCCACAGATCCCCCACCCCATAACAATGCCATCCACAGATATCCCACCCCATAGCAGTACCATCCACAGATCCCCATAACAATGCCATCCACAGATCCCCCATAACAGCACCATCCACAGATCCCCCACCCCATAACAATGCCATCCTCAGATCCCCCCACCCCATAACAATGCCATCCACAGATATCCCACCCCATAGCAGTACCATCCACAGATCCCCATAACAGTGCCATCCACAGATCCCCCATAACAGTGCCATCCACAGATCCCCCATAACAGTTCCATCCACAGATCCCCATAACAGCGCCATCCACAGATCCCCCATAACAGCACCATCCACAGATCCCCCATAACAGCGCCATCCACAGATCCCCATAACAGTGCCATCCACAGATCCCCATAACAGTGCCATCCACAGATCCCCATAACAGCGCCATCCACAGATCCCCCATAATAGTGCCATCCACAGATCCCCCATAACAGCACCATCCACAGATCCCCATAACAGTGCCATCCACAGATCCCCCATAACAGTGCCATCCACAGATCCCCATAACAGTGCCATCCACAGATCCCCCATAACAGCACCATCCACAGATCCCCCATAACAGCGCCATCCACAGATCCCCCATAACAGTGCCATCCACAGATCCCCCATAACAGTGCCATCCACAGATCCCCCATTACAGTGCCATCCACAGGTCCCCCATAACAGTGCCACCCACAGATCCCCCACATGACAGTGCGTCATCCACAGATCCCCCATAATAGTGTCATGCACAGACCACCATTAATTCAAAGCCCACCAAAAGCACAACTTTTGGTTAAAAATATTTTTTTCTTATTTTCCTCCTCAAAAACCTAGGTGCGTCTTATAGTGAAGTTTAATATTTGTATATATATATATAGGTCTCACTTGTGTTATTGGGCAACGGGATGTTGGGGGTCAGCAGTCATGAAACAACAATGTTGTTCTATGAAAATGTACGATTTTTTTATTTTTTTTTGATGCGGCCCACATAAACTTAAATTTTGTTTTTTTGGCCCATGTTAGCCTTTGAGTTTGACATGCTTGCTTTAAACCTTAGAGGGGTTGTCCAGTTTCTGGATTCCAGTCCCTTGCCCTGTCTTTAGCCCTCTGTGTTTCTTTCCAGAAATAGCCAGACCGGGGGGCGGAGCCTTTAGGGGAGACGGACATGACAGGGGGTTGTTTCAGGGAGACCCCGGGAGAGTTAGGGATTGGGCAGTTTAATTTTGGGGGCGGGGAGTTAGGGGTTATATAGGAAGGGGGCCATTTTGGGTGAAAGTAACAGCAGCCCCCACCCACCCACCCTGTTTTCATAAAAGTTTTCCTGTTAGCCATTTGAGGGAAAGAGGAGTTATATGTAGGTACTGGTTTGGGTTTGTAGTGGAGGGTGATAGTAGGGCAGCAATTTGTCACGGCGGCTGTGGCGGTGAGAGGTCCTTGAAGTTGGAAATATTCTCAGGTGGGGATGATGGGAGGGCTACACGATTGGGGCTGGACTCCCATGGTTGGCGGTCAGTTGTGGCAGAATTTGGGGGGCCATTAGTGGTACCTCCGAGCTGGCGCTCAACGGCTGGAGGCAAGATGGATAGCCCCGGCGGGGTAAAATCATTTATTTGGGGCTTCAAGGACCTTCCCCTTTAAGTAATTATATATGTTATACATATGGGGAATTTGTAGTTTTGCATATGCCGTTGCATATGGGGGGTTGTTGGCTATGATAATGTTATGATAATAAAAATGCTATATTTAATGGTAATAAAACGGCTGCTGTGGCCGATTTAATCCAACCTGGTGTCCGTGTTTTATTGTGGGTTAGTCTCTTATGGAATGTGGGGTTTGAGGGTGGAACCAGTTGGGAGAATGTCCAAGGGAGTTGGTAAGTATTAGAGGGGTCGAGCGGAAGGTAACCACTACCTCCGTCATGTGATATCACGTCCACTGGCTTGCTTCTGCATCTTCCAGCTAGTAAATGGGCGATCGGAGGACATTGTAATATAGGAGAAAAGGTTGCAAGAAATCAGACAACCCCTTTAATATTAAGAAACTTAAAATGGTGGTATTTGATTACAAAAACCCATCGGTTTTTTTTCTTCTAGAAACAGTGCAATTCATGTCCATAGGTTGTTTCCTGCATTGTAGCTCTGTCCTATTAACTTGAATGGAAGAGGAAAAATCATGGCACTCCAGATGTGGGGGACAGGGGCATAATTACCATTGAAGCAGATGTAGTGTCTGCTACGGGGCCTGGATGGCAGGAGCGGGAGGAGGACAGATTATTTACTTTCAGGTTCCACCAACCAAGGCAGCAGAGGCCCGGCACATATACCCTACAGTGGAACTGGCACAGTAGACAGATTCTATCCTGTGTCCAGTGCAGCACATGGGGAAGGAGGGGGCCCAATTGTATTGGCAGCATAGTTCAGCACTGGAGAGAGGTAAGTGGTGTTGAAAGACTTGAGTGATGTCATCATCATGTGACCAGTGCAGGAAGCAAGAGCTCAGCAGTGCAGAGGAAAATGGTGAAGGACCTATGTGATGTCATCATCATGTGACCAATAGACTAAGGGAGAGCTCAGCAGTACAGAGGAAAGGTGGTGAAGGATATGTGTGATGTCATCATCATGTGACCAGTGTGGGAAGAGAGCTCAGCAGTGCAGAGGAGAAGTGGTCAAGGATCAATGGGATGTCACCATGCAAGGGCATGGAGCTCCTGTGCTGTGCATGGAGGAGAGGTTAGTGGTTTCCCTCCCTTAACAAATACAAGTTGTAGTTCTTTCCTGGCACTTATAGACAGACTCTGTTCTGTGTCTAGCACTGTGCATAGGGGAGAAGGTGAGTACAATTTTCTTGGCAACATAGCTGAGCACTGGAGAGAGGTAAGTAGTGGTGAAGGACCTGTGCGATGTCATCATCATGTGACCAGTGCAGGAAGAGGCAGAGCTCAGCAGTGCAGAGGAGATGTGGTGAAGGACCTGAGTAATCTCATCATCATGTAAACAGTGCAGAGAAGTGGTATTCTTATGGGGTTAAATTGAAAGAAAAAAAAAAAACTACTATTCCGCCAAGGTTTTTTGGGTTTTGACATCACGGTGTTAACTGTCCACTGAGAATGTCATAACGTTCTTATTCTGTGGCTCAGGTATACCCATAACTCACGGTGGCTGAGGGAATGTATGGAGCAGGCTGCTGCATTAAATACGGCAATACCAAAATTTTATATTTTTTATTTATTTACTACTTGTAAAACAAAAACAAAAAAAACCTTTGACAGGTTACTTTTACAGTACCCTGGGATAAGGGGCTGGAACTGGGGATCTTTTGATCCCTTGTCCTATTCACCCTATTCGCCATTTCCCGTTATTGCGGCCGAGTGTCTGAAGTATGATAACGCCGAGACCCGCCATGTATGGAGCTAGTTCAATGCAGCAGCCCGCTCCATACATTCCCTCAGCCACTGTGACATACGAGTATACGTGATTTATTGAGATTTGTGATGAATGAATTCATAACTAATCTAATTTCTTGTCGAAGATAAGCAAATTGACCAAATCGAATTTTTCAAAACTTCGCTTATCACATATTTGTTGTAGTTCTTTCCTTAATCTCACTCCCTGTAATGCCCTCTGATAGCCCATAGTAACAGACCTGGGAGCAGCAGTGCAGATCAGGTAAGTATGACCACCACTGCGGGTCTGGTCATGAGGTGATCCCGCACCACATGTGGCAGGTACCTGCTGGGGTTGCAGGAAAGGTGCTAGGGTGGGGCGTTCAAAAATTTGCTATGGGGCCCAGTCATTTCTAGTTATGCCCCTAAATTGGGAAGGTGGTAGCAATAGGTTCCAAATCCAGCAAAACAATTCTGCACGCTCCAAATTTGTGTTCAACGTTTTTATTTGTTTCTCATATTTTTCGACAACCTTGTAAGGAAAGCATATTAAAGCATATTAATCTCATAGTCTGCCTTGAGAAATGAGAAATATAACCTTTCTACCCTGTAAGTCGCTGGCTCATTTAAGGTGTGAACTGTCACATGGCTTTGGTGTTAGGGCATCAGAGACACCTATCTATGGACAGGTCTGTTTTGCCTTTTGGGCCATTAGGATGGTGGAATCTACTTAAAAGTGATCCTCTCATACTGGTGAATCCTATGAGCTCTAATATAAAAGAGGGTACTTATCCAATTTTAACTCTATAGTAAGCCAAATTATCTCCTGACTGTAGATGATCAGGACAGGATCACACAGCACTAGTTATATCTAATATTCAGAGATCTCCAGACTATACATGATCAGGACAGGACCACACAGTGATGGTTATATCTAATATCCAGTGATCTCCTGACTGTAGATGATCAGGAGAGGATCACACAGCGCTGGTTATATCTAAAATCCAGTGATCTCCTGACTGTAGATGATCAGGACAGGATCACACAGCGCTGGTTATATCTAAAATCCAGAGATCTCCTGACTGTAGATGATGAGGACAGGATCACACAGTGCTGGTTATATCTAATATCCAGAGATCTCCTGACTCTAGATGATCAGGACCGGATCACTCAGTGCTAGTTATATCTAATATCCAGAGATCTCCTGACTCTAGATGATCAGGACCGGATCACTCAGTGGTGGTTATACCTAATATCAAGTGATCTCCTGACTGTAGATGATCAGAACAGGACCACATAGTACTGGTTATATCTTATATCTAGTGATCTCCTGACTGTATATGATCAGGGCAGGATCACACAGCGCTGGTTATATCTAATATCCAGTGTTCTCCTGACTATAGATGATCAGGACAGGATCACACAGCGCTGGTTATATCTAATATCCAGTGATCTCCTGACTAAAGATGATCAGGACCGGATCACTCAGTGGTGGTTATATCTAATATCCAGCGATCTCCTGACTGTAGATGATCAGAACAGGACCACATAGTACTGGTTATATCTAAAATCCAGTGATCTCCTGACTGTAGATGATCAGGACAGGATCACACAGCGCTGGTTATATCTAATATCTAGTGATCTCCTGACTGTACATGATCAGGACAGAATCACACAGCACTGGTTATATCTAAGGCTATTTTCACACCTGCGTTAGGTGCGGATCCATCTGGTATCTGCACAGACAGATCCGCTCCTATAATGCAAACGATTGTATCCATTCATAACGGATCCGTTTGCATTACCATGAACAAAAAAAAAGTCAATGGGAGGCGGATCCGTTTTCAATTGCACCATATTGTGTCAGTGAAAACGGATCCGTCCCCATTGACTTACATAGTAAGTCAGGACGGATCTGTTTGGCTCCGTATCGTCAGGCGGACATCAAAACGCTGTGATCTCCTTACTATAGATGATCAGGACCGGATCACTCAGTGCTGGTTATACCTAATATCCAGTGATCTCCTGACTGTAGATGATCAGGACAGGATCACACAGTGCTGGTTATACCTATTATCCAGTGATCTCCTGACTGTAGATGATCAGGACAGGATCACACAGTGCTGGTTATATCTAATATCCGGAGATCTCCTGACTGTAGATGATCAGGACAGGATCACACAGTGCTGGTTATATCTAATATCCGGAGATCTCCTGACTGTAGATGATCAGGACAGGTTCAGACAGCGCTAGTTATATCTAATATCTAGTGATCTCCTGACTGTAGATGATCAGTACAGGACCACATAGTAGTGGTTATATCTAATATCCAGTGATCTCCTGACTGTACATGATCAGGACAGGATCACACAGCGCTGGTTTTACCTAATATCCAGTGATCTCGTGACTGTAGATGATCAGGACAGGACCACACAGCGCTGGTTATACCTAATATCCAGTGATCTCCTGACTGTAGATGATATAGGATCTGTGACAAATTAAATTTCTAAGTGTATAATTTCCGTATTTATCAATAAAAGAACAAGCAGAAACAGCGTTTATACAAAATTCCTTAACATGAAATTTAATCTGGATGGACATCTCGAATAAAACAAAAAAAAAAACAACACTATCATTATTATTATTATTTGTCTTTTCTTTCTAACAAAGCAGATATCATGAAAGCAGCACTGTAAAAACCTAGAGAAATCAGAACTCTGAGAGATTGGTCCATGTTATATCACAGGTATCTTCCTCTTCTCTACAGTGAGATAAGTAGCTATCAGTAGGCATGGGAGGTCCAAAAAGTCCAAAAAGAAATATTCTCATTGGCACACATAAACATAACAAGGAAAGTAAGTAAGGATGTCTTAAATTATTACTGACGTCTCAATGTGGTAACACAATAGTACATAACATTTGTGGCCATTACATATTGCTTGATGGACTTGGAATTGCAAAGTGCTTTTTTTTTAATCTTCTGGGCGCGCGCAGATTTTGTTGTGTTGAGACTGTGGATCTCAGTGCTTTTAGTGGAAGGTCTGTCTATGGGATTTGCATCTAGTTTTTTAATGCCATAAATGTTTTCTTTACATTCTGAAGACCGTCAACCTTCTCCATCCAAAAACTCTACCATGGAAAGTGGCCCTTGATATAATTGTATGGTAACCATTGAATAGATGTAACCTAAATCAGTGAAGGAATGACAGGGGGTGCATTGTAAAATATCCAAAATGGACACTATGGGACTGCATTGTGGTCCCAGAGGTTACCCAGTCAACTCAACAACTAGGCTTGTGGTTCCACTGGACTTAAGATATAGTTCAGTTGAGTAAATTATTCCTAGCTTGTCTGCAAATTTTGGTCTTGCAGAAGAATAAAATAAGCCGCCTCCATAAACACATCAATTTACCTTCATGGGACCACGTGACTGCTACTTAGTAGAAGGACACTAGGGCAGGTGGGCCCAGTTGTAGGATGTAGGAAAGGGTGTTGATTAAAAAGAAATCTAGAAATATGAGTCCAACCTTGGGTTTAGATGCATGCAACTCCACGATGCCCCGTGTCCGCTGTGAGACCACAGCTCCCATCACCCATGTCAATATTTATTATCATGTGGATTTTTTTTTCTACCTCTAAATACAATAAGTTACAAGTTTATTCAATTAAATAATGTAAAACATATATATAAAAAAAACAAAAAAACATAAGCATGTAAGCAGAAACATACAGCATAGGAAAGCAGATTATCCACGCAGATAATGGCTGCACAGTCCTCCCTGCCGATACCCTGTTCGGTTCCTTTTGTAAAATGCTTTGTATTTTTTTTTCTTCTCGAGACTCAAACATAAAATTGGTATCAGAAAAAGTTAGTTGAAAATAGAAATAGTCCTTTTTTTCCTACAAAGAAGAAAAAAAAAATCGAAGAGTATCCAAAATATTCCTTGTAGTTGTCTGAATTTCCAGCTCTGTTCAGGACTCAGTTTAGTTGTTCCACCATGTAGACATAAGATGCGTTGTTGTATCCTTATAGGTCACTTCTCCGGGCTAGGATGGATGGTGGATCTCCATAGATGGGACCAAGAGGCCTTCTCGTTTTTTTTTTTCTTTTATCCCACCTTGGATGTGGACCACAACACGCAATGTCTTCATGCTGTTCCTCTGCTTCTCAGAAATATACAAACAGTCCAATGTTTCCTCACATAGGTGGGACGACTAGGCCGGTCATAGCTGTCACAACAAAGCAAAAAGATGGGTCAAAGTTGAATATATTACCGAAAGTGCATAAAAAAAGTTCATATAGGTCCAACATCTTCTAAAAAATGAAGAAATCTGCCCCTGGCCTATATATTGGTGGAGCGGCAGATTCATAGATGTGTTCATACCGGTTTTTAGGCCAATTTTCATATTTACGAAGGCCGTGTGATACTTTTTGTAATACCACCAAATGTATAGGAAAGAGTGACCAGGGCTTCACAGTTCTGTAGGCTCTATTTTTGGCTACCTCCGACTTATGCCAAAGTATAGGTCTACAGCAGTAGACGACCATTGACTCCCAATGTATACTGCACTGTAAGGTTGTTTTTTTTTTACTGTGCCCCTTTGCAGACTATACTTTCCTACACAGTGATATGCCGACACATACAGTCCCAGCACCGACTGCATGGTGGACACGTTAAGCACACGCGCCAGGAGATTTTCTGAGGCACATACCTTCGAGGTCCTCCACCACTTTTCAAAAAAAGTGGTGAAAAATAAGACTAGGTATGACACCGTGGCGCTGGAGAGGGAGAATGGCACACTGAAAAATATTTTAAAAGTGGGTGGGGTTAACCAGGAGGGGGTGTGGTCAGCACCTTTCCAATCAATTTATCATGACCCTTTTAATTAATTTGGTAATTTTAATGAAATTCATTCTATTTTTTTTAACTTTCATTTGAAATTCCAGCCTCAATAAATCTGCCCCTCGTTTTTATATGTTTGCGGACTTGATTGTTTTTAATCAGTACATATACTGTTCATATAGGGTACTGCATTGTACTGTTCATATAGGGTATGATTCTAAGAGACGTGATGTAGGAACCGCCCCTGCTGAACCGGGCACTACAGATAACATGGCATGCAAGTGTTGAGACCACCACAAAATGTAATATTAATTGTATAGCGGGATCACTTTGCACCAGAGCACTTTACATATGGAGCTGTAGGTTAGTACTATTAGAGCGCTGCATGGTGGCATTGTGTGGCACGTCTACTTAAAGGGGGTTGTCCCACGAAAAATATTTCAAACCAGCACCTGAATCTGAATACTTTCGCAATTGCATGGAATTAAAAATGTATTATAGCTACTGAGTTATTCAATAAAAGCTATCTGTATGGCGCCACCTACTGTTTGCTCTTTTTCTAATTTCTCTGTCCTGCTCACGGAGATGGAAGCACATGTTCACTTTCATCCTTTAAATGCCACCAGCTGCAGCAGTAAGGACACGCCTCTAAGAAAAGACACATTCTCTCAGCTGACAGCTTGAAATAAATCTAGAAGAACCATTGGGGCAATGAATGGGGGAGGTGGATCTCTGGATCCATGTGAGGTGCAGGGCTGGTGGTTGTCATGTACTAGATTATTTCAGATTTTTTACATTAATTCATGGGATAACCCCTTTAAGCTGTGTACGGCAGATTACTGTATAGGACTGTCATTGAGGCAACTATATGGAAGTATTATTTGACCAATGTGTGGCGCTGATATTTGGACACCATTTTGAACTGGGCACCGTCTTGTATGTTTATCTGTTCTTCCATTTTTAAAGGGATTTTTTTGTCAAACTTTTCCTTTAAGAAATTTCGATAAGAAAGTAAATATCATTTTTTTATTTATTGTGAAATATTTCACCTATAAAAATGGAAAAATAACTACCGGTACATATTATGCGCATTTAATCCTTTTTTTAAGTATTTTTTTTTGCATTGATGAATGAATATTCTTTATTCTCTCCGTCTTTCTATTCTTTTCATGGTATCCAGCAATATACGTCACCGCTCAGTCTATGGACCATGCAGTGCGGCTGCGATTGGTATGTATGATCCAGTGTTCTCTATGTGAACGCTTAGACTGAGTTTCATTGTCCAGAGCGAGCTGTATGACTGACAGGCTTCTACACGTACGCACAGCCTGCTCTCTATCTGATGTGTAACACAGGCTGGTTTCCGGCTTGGCTCCACATCTTCCCTCTGCCCTGCAGAGTTTTGCTGGCAGCGGAGGCATGAGGGGAGCTCCCTGGGGTGCGAGAGAGACCTTTCTAAACCCAGTGCTGAAAGACCGGGCCTGAGAGTGAAATCAGATCCGTGGATATTCCCCAACCCCTCTACTGCTCAGGTTACCGTCACAACCTATGACCACTTCACTGCCAGAACGCTCACATACGACTCCATGTATATAAACATACATACTGGTATACCGTAACATGCCAAAATCAACAGACAATGATATAGCAGCCTAATAATGATATAATACACAAATCCTGTAGTGTGTGTCGGTATGCTTATTGTGCACTGCATACGTCTAGATGAAATTTCATGAGTAGCCCTGTCTCTTTCTCCCCTAGTCAAGCAGAACAGGGCAGCACCATGCTGAGCTTCCTGCAGAGATTTCCCAGCAGCCTCTCCGAGAACGCTTTTGACAGCCCTGCAAGTCCCAGCGGAAGAGGGACAGCAAAGTTTTAGTGGGGGCTGCGAATCCCTTACGTAAGGTCCCAGAGACAGCAAAGATCCCTCTGTGGTCATGTGACTGGTATATCTTTATATTTTTTTGATCGTACAATATAGAAAATGTGGACTTCCTCTTTAAACTCAAGATGTCATTATTTTTTTTTTGTAGAGAGTCCTGCTATTTAAAAGGACCATCCTATGAAACCAGATATTAATGCCTGGTAGGATTTATCCTGCTGATCAAAACGATGCCAGAATGGTGAAAATCCGTTGCGCCGTTTCAGAAAAGAGAAGAGTTTAATTCCATATGCAACTAAGACTTAAGTGCGTCAAGAGGCGGGCCCTAGACTCCTCAGTGCGCCTCAGCTTCCTGTGCTTGCCACGCCCCCTCTCTGCCCCTCAGCTCTAATCAGCTTCAGAAATGAAACTTTTTTTTTTTATGGAACGGTGCAACGGATTTTCGACATCCAGGTATCGTTTTAATCAGCAAAACCAACCCTAACAGGCAGTAGGTCTGGTTTGATAGGGTTGATCCTCCTGCAGGGTCCTCTTTAAGGGTATACCGTCACGCCATAGATTTATTGCGTGTGAAATTTCTAGGACTGTTTCATTCATGTGAATGGGGCTTTCAGAAACCTAGGTGTTTCCCACCAAGACAAACCAGTTCAGAGGTGTAGAACAGAATTTCAGTCGCAGAAATTTCTGCCACTTGTGAATTTACCCTAAACTCCAGGTTAACTGGTAAAGACTTGGTGAGTCAAGGGCGCTAGTGGTCAACCTCTGTCGGAGATTTATGAAACTCTCTGCCCATAGCAACCAATAAGGGCACAGCTTTTATTTCGTATTCTGTTCTTCAAAAATGAAAGCTGCACTCTTGATTGGTTGCTATGGGCAACAAAGGCAGTTTTTCTTGTAAATCTTTCCCAATACTGAAAATTAGAGGGGTTTCGAAGGCAGATACAACTTCTATATATATATATATATAGTTCAATTTTACATATCATGATTCTCTACGTATTACTTGATTTAGTTTTTTCATTTAAATATGTTTTGAGTCAAACGGGTTGGGATGCCCTCACCTCTGAAACCATTACCGTTTCCACTAGAACATGCTGGAGATGGAGAACCCTGCGGTCGGATAACTGGGGCGAAGGCACTCTTCTGTTTCATGGAAGGGAAGACGGAGGAGGAGAAAGGCAGGATAGACGAGCTTCCAGAAGACCCCACGGGTGGGCTGGACGGCATGACTACAAGTAAAGAGGACATTAGTGAAACTAATGAAATCCCAGCAGGTCTTTGGGCCCACCATTAAAGATTAGTGATCTCTGTATCAACAGAGTGGCTAGATGAGGAGGTCAATGGTGTGTAAAGGCTCCCAATGTCAATATGTGACATAAAATCAGGCACAATGCCCAAATGTTGATTACCCAACTTCTTCATCCACCCTTTCTTCAGTCATGTACTAAGTTCATCTAAAGTACAGATTTCATCAATACAATGGACATAATAAAGGTACTCACTGCCATAGGGTGACGTAGTAGGTGAGCCATTGATGAAGCCTGGAGACCCGGGGACCCCCAGGTTAGACATTGGGACATTGCTGTATCCATTCATGCTGTTGTTGGGGGTGCTGTAGTTAGATTGTTGTGGGGTGGAACTGGTTGAGTAGCCACGTGGGGAGATACTGCTTGTATTCCGTATGTAACCTGTGAAGCAGACACATAGAGGATGACCATTTACTGAGGAATGGAGATCTGTTGATGAGGAGGAGTACGGGAGACTGGGTGAAGGTGGTCATACACCTTATATAGCTGTCGGCCCAATGCTCGTTCGTCCAGCAGCTATTCCTCCTGAACACTTCATACATTTGAACACTTGGTTCGAGCCAAATAATGGAGATGGCTTATGTGCCTTCAAGACTAAGGATCGGCATGTCGAAATTTAACCTGCCGATACTTTTAACTCCATCGTCTGCAGAACAAATGTTATCCAAACATCTAATACACATAAGATGGTTGGCCAGACATGCAGAAATGGATGGATTCGACCAACCTCTGACCAATGTGTATGGCCGCCATAAACGAGAGTCATATGATGTTACTCACCCTGATTATTGGCCTGTGTTTCTGAAATTGAGATTCCTAGCTGTCCCCCATAGGAATTAATTCCCATCATGCCACTGTGCACAGGAGAGCTGGAAAGGGCAGGAATTTGATTGTGGTTGCGTGGGACACTATATAAAGCCTCAGCAATGTCCGCCGCTCTTTTGAGAATTATATCCTGTTAGGAATAGGAAGGAGGACATTGTCAAGATGGAAGCTCAAAGATCCAAACACGAGCAACAGGCAATGTGCTATCCATGATGGTTACCTGATTATTATGTGGGTTTCCATACAAAGCCTCCACCAAATCTGCTGCTCTTTTAAGTAGCATTTCCTAAGGAAGATAGTAGAAAATAGTGTCAGGTGCATAAAGGGAACCAGTTGGTGATATGACAAGACAAGGCACTGTTCGGGGCAGTGAATGGAGCTGTCTCTGGTCCTGGCCCCACCACTATCAGAGGTTCCTTCTGAATGTATACGTTTGTTTTTGCTCTAAAAAGCTGATGTTTTTGTGTTCTTCTGCCTGGTAGTTCATAATTTCCATCTTTATTGTTTTGCTTAAACGCCTTATCCAAAATTAACGAATTGGCAAAATGTGTCCTTAAGGAATGTCATAGTAAATGTCTGCTGTGGCTATTCTTGTACTGTTATTACCTTGGCCAGCCTCTCTGGGTCTCCAGGATGTCTGGGGATCACCTTTTGTAACCTCTGGAAACCATAATCAATCGTAGGCTCGTTTAATGCTGTTGAGAAAGCAAATAATCATGTATGTTTTAACAAATCCATAGACGTGGTCATATTTTGACAGGATTTAATATTTATAGCTTGAGTCTGTTCTTGGACATCTTTATTATATGAGAAGGTCTTGCCTTGGCCGACCATGGTCCAGCACATTCTCATCCAAGAACACAAGTTCTAAATTTTGTGCACCAGCCATAAGGACTTTCGAGGTGTTACTATATTCATCCCATCAATTTGTATTTTTGAAGTGCAAGCCCTCCTCCAACATCTTCCTATAAGCTTACTGTAGGACCAGTATCTCCATTACTCCCTAGACATTATTGATCTATCTGAGCATCCATGGGTATAAACACAAATTATCGGGAGCCATAACAAAGTCAGGATTTGGTCCCCATCTTGGCACTAACTTGAACGATTATGATATAAACTGGATGGATCGTCAAACCATATATTCAATTTTCTCCACTAAGGAGAACCAATATGGTGGAGCAAAACAGCAGAAAGACACCCCCATATCTTGTGTGTATTCCCTAGCCACCGGTAGGGGAATAGTGGGCAGATAGTGTATTACACTGGTGTGCCCATATATATTCTAACCCAACTTGAGGAAGAGGTTATCCCGTGATTAAAGGGAACCTGTCACCGGGATTTTGGGTATAGAGCTGAGGACATGGGTTGCTAGATCGCCGCTAGCACATCCGCAATATCCCGTCACCATAGCTCTGTGTGTTTTTATTGTGTAAAAAAACCGATTTGATACATATGTAAATTAACATAAAAGAGTCATATCTTACTTGTGTGACCAGAGAAGAGTCATATTTTCAAGTTCTGACTCATCTCAGGTTAATTTGCATATGTTTCAAATCGTTTTTTTTACACAATAAAAACACACAGAGCTATGGGGACTGGGTATTGCGGATGTGCTAGCGTTGATCTAGCAACCCATGTCCTCAGCTCTATGCACAAAATCCTGGTGACAGGTTCCCTTTAAGGTAAAAAATTTAAATCTGATATCAATCTCTTTCTAACAAATTTTGAACCAGCCATGTACCTCACATGCATTGCAAGTTCAGACAGAATAGTGGTAGCACTACAAATCCCAGAATTCCTGGATCTGGATCCAAGACACAAATGTATTCGGGTGATCACATGGATCCAGAGATCTCCCCATTCTTTGCACCAACTTTGCACCAACTCTCTGCTAGATTTATTTCAAGCTGGCAGTTTAGGGGATGTGAACTTACTCAGGGGTGTGACCTTTCTACTGCAGCTCGTGGCCGTTGAAGGATGGAAAAGAGAATGTGGTTCCAACTTAGTGAGCAGGACAGAGAAATTAGAAAAAGAGCAAACAGCAGGTGGCGCTATACAGATACATTTTATTGAATAGCTCACTGGCTATACTAAATGTTTAATGACATGCAATTACAAAAATATTCAGATCTAGGGGCTGGTTTGAAAAATGTAGAATATTTTTTGTGGGACAACCCCTTTAAGTTTCTAAGTTCCTAAAAGCTGAATGACCTGGGATCTGGCCTCTGAGCACCATGACCTTGTTGTACAATGGATAGTAAGCTCTGCAGGACAGGGATGCTACTTATAAAAAAAACTTGTCCATAAATCTGTATCAGAACCTACATGAACCTCCGTTTCTTGTTTATCTGTGAGAAACATCCTCGGATGAAATGAACAGAGAAGGTCACCTCCCCATAGAAGCAGCATTTCTATTTACTTTTTATTAAGTAATTAAAGGGAACATGAATTTTAATATAACAGGAGCCAGACAAGAGGGAATATAATAGAAAAATCTAACAAAAAAAAAAAAAGTAACGTTGGCTAAACTTAGATTTTCTCCAATCCCAGTGGGCACGTTTAAGCAGTTTAATAATACCCATTTCATCTGTCATTGAATTGCAAACCCCAATTGAATTAAGCTGGATGGAATTTACTCCATATCCTGGGAATGGCAGATGATGGAAACAGTTCTGCAGCACATTATGTCCTTGCCCCCGTCGCTGACACACATTACACCTTGCAAATTGATGTAAAATAGGTGTTTTTCTTTAACATAAATGTTTTCTTACAGAATATAGCAGCTCCTTCGAGACGATCCCAATAATGGTGAATGGTGACGGTGATAATTTCTCACCAAGGTAAAGTGTGAAATATTGCCTATTAGCTCCAGATGAGACCGTCAAAGTGTCATCTACTATTAGTTATTACGTTGCGTTATCTTTATAATTCCATTTTTATCGCCATCTTATTTGTATTACAGAAGTGCTTAACCTAGTGTTTAATTAGAGAACGGGAACTCACGTTATAAATTTTGGTCCAAATAGTTATTTTTTGGGTATGGTTCTTCAGAAGGTCTCTGGAGTGAACACAGAGGTGAGCAAAGACTAAAATGGTTACCTTCTGGTACTGGTTAACACCACCACACCGCTAAATATCTGAGACAGTATAACTTGATGATTGGTTGCCCCCATCTCTTTTCTATGATCCTAAAGCTGCCCATGCATTTTATGTAACTGTTGGCCAAATGCTTGTTCGGCCAACTGCTGTTCCTTCCCATCCTCACTCTCCATACACATACGTTCTCTGCTCAGCCAAGAGCTGAAAGACACCTCTGGCAGTGGTCTATCTCAACTGACAAAAGAAAGATCAGGCGTGTTGAAATCCCTGTCCCTGACGTCGTCCGGGTGAAAGCAGGACACCACCATAGATGGTTGGCTGGTCCTGCAGAATTCATCCAAACATTCAAAAGTTATGGCCAGCTTTAGATTAATTCCCCAGACCTTTGTTTGGCTTGTGAATGGGGGTTCTCACCACTGTTTAAAATAATGGATTTAGCCAACCTTGCTGGGCACCTGCTCTCCAGCAGTAGTCTCTATGGTAATTACGCACTTGCATGTCAAATGATGTGTAGTTTGATGCCACCACGCTATTCCATTTCCTCTAGGATTGAGGGATGACATGACCTACTTCTTTCCTTCCTTGTTTAGGGGGAAAGTCTTACTACCCATCGAGGGAGGGAAATAGGGCCCCACTTTACTGCTCCCCAATTCCAGTTTAGTCCTACCTAGAATTACTTTGCCGACCAAAAGAGTAGAGAACATCCGATCAAAGGTGATAGGACAATTTTCCACATTGTGATGTAGAGTAACTTGACAAATTGGTCTTTTGGCTCACTGCATTAATTTCTATGAATGCGCGTCCAGATTGCAATACCGGCATCTCCTAATAATCCTCATGAGGAAGTGATGGCTTTGGGACAATGTCGAAGAGAAATTACTTGTGTTCATGGCTATATATTTACCTGTGTAAATAAACCTCCCCGGGGCTCCTTTGCAGAATTGTTTGGATTTGTACGATAATGTCACCTCTACCACACCTGGGATGTGCCGTGGAGGTGTCTGGACCCGGATGGCATGTGGAGTGATGAGCTGTGGAAATGAAAGTCAAAAAGGTCATCACATAAACTGGCTGATGTGGCCCATGAGATTGTAGACTAAAGTAATAAAGTGTATAGTCGTACATTTTGGGGCAACTCTTAGGGTGTAATTTTGATAAACTAAATGAGTGGTCACTCCCGGTCAGCTGCATCAAAAGTCAATATGATACTGTCTCAGAAAGGAACCTCCGCACTCTATGGCAAATTGATTGATGCCAGGTTAATTGACATGCCATTTTTTAACTCACAAACCATATAAGCATGTCCTAGTTCTCAGGAGAAATGTCATATACTATCTTTATACTACCAGTTTATGGGCTTTAGCTAATAACCACATAGTGCATAGGCATAAAGATAAATTATATCTTACCTCACTCCAAACCAGCATAGTCCCAAACACTACTTGAAGACCGTCAAAGAAGTTATCTCCAATGATGATGACCATAGCACCTCCGGTAGTCCAACCCTCACTAGGACTAATGGCTTTGATGCATGGTGTGGCTGTAAACACATAACGAAATGGCCCATTAATCAGAGCTTGAGCTACTTTACCTGGACTCATCGGTCACGTCCCTCAGTTTTATTTCAGTAATGTTCAGTGCAGGTACCAAAGTTTCATGGGCTTAACATTTAAGGTGTTGTTCGGCTGGCAATTTTTTAAAAAAAAACATCAGTAGAATAGCTTAAAAAAGTAAAAAAAATAATAATACATCATTGATCCTGCTAGAACATCAGACTTGGATAAACCTTGAAGCAGTGGAATGAGAGCAGTGGCCTATAGGTAAGCTGAGTTTGATCTTTTCTCACTTTTTTAAAGCTATTCTGCCTCTTTTTATTTTTTTTTCCTAGCCAGAAAACCCCTTTAAAGACATAGCTGCTTACCTCGTGTACATCTTCCCCATGATTTTTTTTTCATTCTGGACTCTCCTGACCCATTTTCACAATGCAAACCAATACCTCTTGCTTCTATACATCCTGTATGTGCCACTTCCTGTTCCTGTGTCCAACCAAACCCATGATGCACTTCTCCTTCCTCTGTCACAGCTCCAGCACCGCCCCTAACAACAGTTTATAGCTCATCTCACCCAGCTAGTTACATAGCTACTCCCCTATCACTGGCCCTAACACCCAGCTAGTTTATAGCTCCTCCCACCCAGCTAGTTACATAGCTACTCCCCTATTACTGGCCCTAACACCCAGCTAGTTTATAGCTCCACCCACCCAGCTAGTTACATAGACACTCCCCTATCACTGGCCCTAACACCCAGCTAGTTTATAGCTCCACCCACCCAGCTAGTTACATAGACACTCCCCTATCACTGGCCCTAACACCCAGCTAGTTTATAGCTCCACCCACACAGCTAGTTACATAGCTACTCCCCTCCTCTATTACTGGCCCTAACACCCAGCTAGTTTATAGCTCCACCCACCCAGCTAGTTACATAGACACTCCCCTATCACTGGCCCTAACACCCAGCTAGTTTATAGCTCCTCCCACCCAGCTAGTTACATAGACACTCCCCTATTACTGGCCCTAACACCCAGCTAGTTTATAGCTCCACCCACCCAGCTAGTTACATAGCTACTCCCCTCCCCTATTACTGGCCCTAACACCCAGCTAGTGTATAGCTCCACCCACCCAGCTATTTACATAGACACTCCCCTATCACTGCTCCGCCCATGGACATAACATCACAGGAAATAAGAAAGAGCTGCATGGACAATGGACAGGAAATAGCAGCAATAAAGGTAAAAGAAATACATTACAGAAATCTCCATAAACAATTATTTTAAAGGATGCCCATACAAACTAGAAAACCCCTTTAAGCATCTGGACAATAATATATTGTTAGAATATGACATGTATTATGTCTGTGATGCATGTCTATATCATACACGCTAGATATTGTTTTTAAAATATATTGATTATTATTTTTTGCAATTCAAGAATAATTTACTTACGGTATATATTCAATGATATCAATAATTTAAATTCAGAAGGTCGGAATGGACTTTCTTCTAGTATGCAGAAATGGGAATGTGATTAAGGCCTCCTGCACACGACCGTAGGTGTCCCGTTGCCGTATTGCGGACCGCATTTGCACGGGCACCGTTTTGTGTGCATTCCGCATCACGGATGCGGACCCCTTCACTTCAACGGGTCCGCAAATCCGGAGATGAGGAATGGTGCGGAACAGAAGAACGGAACGGAACCCTACGGAAGCACTACGGAGTGCTTCCATGGGGTTTCGTCCCGTATTTCCGTTCCGCAAAAAGATAGAACATGTCCTATCTTTTTACCGAACGGCCGGATCGCGGACCCATTAAAGTGAATCGGGCCGTGATCCACTGCGGCTGCCCCACGGTCGGTGTTCGTGCAAAATGCGGGCCGCAGCACGGCCACGGGGCGCACACTTTCATGTGCAGGAGGCTATATTCACACGACGGTATGTGTTTTGCGGTCCGCTAATTGCGGATCCACAAAAAATACGAATGAAGTTCGTGTTGCATCCGTTTTTTGGGCAAATCCATTGTAACAATGCAAAACAGACAAGAATAGGATATGTTCTATCTTTTTTGCAGGGCTACGGAACAGACATACTGATGAGGACAGCGCACGTTGTGCTATCCGCATTTTTTGCGGACACATTGAAATTAATGGGTGCACATCCTATCTGCAAAAAAAAAATGGAGAAGACACGGAAACAATATACGTTCATGTGCATGAGGCCTAAAAAAACGGGAAAAAAGTTAACTTTTTTTAAATATAAAAAACCTAATTTTTTGAAATACATAAAAAAGAAGTAAAAAAGTCTCCAGATTTTCATTCAGTGGCATATAATACCTAGGTTGTAGATTAATACCGTAATTCATGGAAAGACTACATCTAGAGATCTCCGGCATACAGGACAGGGATCTATGGCCACGGGAGTAGGAAGGAGCAAGCATACATCTGTGTGCATGAGGCCTTATGTCCCAAACTGGACAGATCCTGCAGATATATGACTGTACCTAAGGGGATGTAGCGCCATATGCCGAGGGGGTGTTCTCGGTATCATAAAGTCGAGCTGTCAGGACAGGGGAGAACTGACACCTGCGTTGGGGCCCGCTTCATATTTATTCTGGGGAATTGCAACCCTAGATTTCACACTTCAGATCGGAGTTTCCTTTCCACATTCTTCATATGGGTGTGTTCTGACTACAATCTCATTTCATTACGAGGTTGCGGATTACAACCAGACATGAGGAGCGCTATATATACGGTGAAATTATGGAAATACTCATCATACTCAAGCCAAAAAGTGCTTAGCGCGAGCTAAAAAATCTACAGAAATAAATCCAGGCCAGAGGATTTCAATGTATGGATGGTAGGGAGTGAAGCAAGGGGCACCAGGAGAAATGTATATACAGATAAGAGGGGTATATACTGTGCACTCTATAGGATTATTAGTGAACTGGAGATAGTTCATGGAATTTTTGAAATTCTCCAAAATGTGAAAAAAAGGAAAGAAAACACACACACAAAAAAAACTGATACTGCGAGAAAAAACAAACATAGTTCTAGGTTATTTGGAGAATTCCCTGGAGGTGGTAAAAATACTGGAATATAATAGTGATAATAATAATAGTAATATATAATAATAATCTAATAATTATTATTATGTATGTTTATATTATATAGTTGCATATAATAATTTATATTAACATTTATATTATTTTATATGTATAATAATAATTTATTTTTTTATTCATATATTTACTTTTTTATAGTATGTATATATTCATTCAACTCAATGTATGATAATTATTATTATTAGTAGTAGTAGTAGTAATAATAGTATTGGGAATTTTATTATTACCAGAATTATTTATTATATTTCCTAATTACATTTTTTATCTGTTTATATAAAAATCTATAAAATGTGTTATTTGAAAAAATATATATTTTATTATTTAGTGCATCAAAAAATATAGCAAATTAAATCGTTCAAGACAAAAAATAATTGGGCAGATTTACTAACACTGTCTATTAGTTAAATGGCATAAACTTAGACTGGCAGGTTTATCCCGGTGGCACGCGTTACGCAATAAATTTGGCACATGTTGGCACATGCACTTTTGAAAAGTCTCCCCAAGGTGCAAACATCTGTTCTACTTGGGGCAAATGAAGAATAGATTTGTCAAAATTCATCTGCGCCAAAATCATGGTGCAAGATTAATACCGTATTTGCCCCATTATGTCTACATATAAAGGTTTTTCTCAAAATCCACACCCAGAATTACAGGGTAGTAAATCTCTGGTGAGAATATTGAAGAAATATAATGAAAACGTAAAACGCATTTAAAAAAATAAAAAAAGTGGGTGGGCGACGACCTATGCATCTGGACAAATTGAGGGAAATTGGCCGTCAAAGCTGAATCTACGCCAGCTCCTAGATGCCATATATTTCAGCTACTGTCACCTGGACCTCCTTAAATGCACCAAAGTCTTCTTACTAATTTGGCCTACCTGTATTACTGCGCTCTAGGAACTCTGTGTACATGAGTCCTTCTAGTATTTTTTTTAGCTTTTATTATATAGGACTTTATTTATGGATTCATTGATACGTTTCACAAATATTCATCATCTTTAAGATTTTATTATAGATTCCAGTTGATCCCTAAGTCATTCTGTCTCAAATACTAAGTTTACAACGATCCTATCTAAATCAGGACAAAAAAATGAATCAGCAAGTAGCAAGGCAAGAGCAAATTTTTTCGTGCATGACATATTTTGTGTTTGTACGGCTTCTTCCCCTTCCATATGGGTAGGCCTCACAACTCACAATTTTCCATCAGGAGCCATAACCAGCCTCAATCTATCACTCGGCTTCCACCACTGACAGGGTCAAAGGTGCCTCAGATCTCTGGCTAGGTTCCAGAAACGAGCAGCCAGTCAATCAAGTCCAATCAGTTTAACCAAAGCTGGACTCAAACTCTAGCCTCCCCCCCCCTACACCCTGGGATTTATTTCCACCATTTGACCGCCCGCTGGGGGGGGGGGGGAATTAACACCACACTAAATTCCTCACTGATTTAATCATTCTCTTCCAGTTCATTAATTCCTCACATGGTTAATACAAGATGTACGGAGTAGAAATAACCAGTCGAACAATACAGAGGTGATATTAGGACCACAGGCCAATCTTATAGAAGACTACATCGCAATTAAGGTGGGTTCTAGATATCTGACACTGAGGAGATAGTTAACTGTCCTATTATTGAGGTGCCACCTGGGTATTACTGCAGCCCTATGATACAGGGCTGGAACCCATTCATGTAAATGCTTGCCGAACAAACCAAAAATATCAGCATTCATATTATTTTAATTATTATTACGTCTTTGGATTGGATTTTTTATTCGTTTTAGTCATAAAGGTGCACAATACCCTCAGAAAAACATACACCAACGGGCACTGGTCTCAATTCCGATGGGCGGTCACAGGTTACATATAATGTGCTGAAACTATTTAATTTGTTTTCTAGTATTTTATATCTTTTTTTTTTCTTTTACATCTAGTTCCCAGAGGAACATTTTGGATTCTGAATGATTTACCCAAACATATTGCTTTTAATATTTGAGGTGGCCCCATTGGTCTTTAGACTAATACATGGACAGGGCTGGCCTGAGATGGTAAGAGCTTCCCTGCTATGGCTCAAAAAGGTGGACCCCAAGTGGAGGACCTCCCTCTATGACCACCATATGCCCTAATAGGGAATATGAAAAGGGTTGTCTTCATATTTGGACCAGAAGAAATTTTAGAGTTGGAAAAGTGGTCAAGATGAGACTTCTTTAAAACTTTTGATAATAAGTTAGGTGGCACCCAATAGGTCATAGTTTGGTACCTTATACATATAATAAAGAGAAAAAGGGTGGTTACGGTAGAGTAGTTCACCTGGAGAAGTAAAGCAATGAAAGCACCCATTGAAGTAGTTGTGTTAAGTGTTCAAGTAATTTAGAAAAGAATGAAACAGAAGTACTGTCAGCATTAAAGTGAGGTAAAGTTGCGAAGATGTCTGGTTGCAGATAGTGAAAGAATGAGAAGTCCGTACCGTACTCCAGACAAGGGTCCGTACCTTCGGTAGGATCTAGCCGTCTTGCCCGCCTCCCATGCTTTGAGTTGTTATGGACGAACATATTATCTGACACGGCCAGGACATGTCCATCTACGTTCACGGTGGTGGAGAGGACAACCTGTAGGAACAAAAAGGTTAAAGGAGTTGTCCTTTGAATAAAAATGACTTACCCTAAACCAGGTCACAATCGGATACCAAAAAAGCATACTCACCTCCACGTTTGAAGCTCCAATTCCGACTCTTACCAGGAATTGATCCCATCTTAACACACAGGGAATGCCCCCCAACCAATCTCTAGCTGAAGTGGGTCACTTCAGCCATTATTGGCTGAGAGGGCATTTCTTGTGTGTCACTAGGAACATGGAAGCCGAGAGCAGAGTGGATCTGGTAAGCATCGGAATAGGAGCAACAGGGGAACAGTGGAGTAAGCATGCTTTATTTTTTATTTTTTTTCATTTTTGTAAATTGTGAGCCAGTTTAATAGCACCTTTCATTGGTAGTCCAATCTCCTTTATTCTTTAAAAGAGCAGAGCTGAAGCTCCAGGGCCTCTGTACAAAGTCTATATGAGGAACCTCCAAATGTGGGACAAAAATCTTTAAGAAATCCATAGTCAATTCTGTTTCCCATGTGCTCGCATGGACAAGACCAGAAACTTAGCATTACCCTTGTTAGACAAGTAAGACCGCACTTGCCTCCAGGGCTACCCACAATTTAATTTTTTAATAGTGGTTTGCGTTTTCTGAGAAATTTATTTAGTATGGTTGGATTCATGTATAATGACTTTGCTGTTTGTGGAGGGTTATTGTTTGCCATGGCTTCACTTGGTCCCATTCCTTGACAGTTTCCAAAATATCTATTATATACATTAAATCTGCACGAAAGTCTTTCTTAAAGTGTTAATAATTCTACAATAAATTTGTCCCAACATTTACATCCAGAAGTAAAAACACATCAGTCAAGTAAAGTTTTGTAGAGCACATCCCAGTAATATTTCCATCCTCTCAGATTTTCTCTCTGTAGACTCCAGCTCGGGTTCAGAGCCTCTAGGGCTGGGGGTCAGACAAAGTCAAGCTCAGTAACACTACACAAGAGACCCACTGACCTTGGGAAATCTTTACATCTTATCTAAACAGATCAAGGTCAGTAGGTCTCTCCACCACCTTAACTGTTTCCATGTTGTAGTGGGCTTGAGGTGTCAAAGTGTCCATGAGATGTGACAGGAACTGAGACTTTAGGTTCAGACCAAATCTCAGAAATAAGCTGTAATTCACAATAAGCACAAGCATGAAGGAGTTTATGGAGACACTTAGAAGTATATATGGGATTAGAATACAAATCCCAATTGATATATTCTCTCTCTGATGTTGGGGCATTTGAGTAATGTCTTTGTCTTAGTTTGTCTGGTTCTATGTAAGGTACAGGGTTGGTTCTAGCTTTGTCAGAGAAAGATTGTCATGTACTATAGGTAATGTGATTTTCATTTTCATGATATAACCCCTTTAAGTCACTTGGTCTATTGTTTTCCATGGGACGACAAATCTTGAGATCCATTGATTCATTATATTAAATCCCTTACATCTAAAACTAAGTTAATGTATACAAGCGATAATCCACTTTGGGTGGTTATTTTTTTCTTAGCAAGGTCATGCAATGATAATCTGATGGTGGATTGACCCACTAATGGAACTCTTATCTACCAGTTGCAAACTGTAGGAAGCTAGTGTTTAATTTCCCTGCAGTGCCTCCACAGGGGGAACACAGTATTACACAATTTTCTTTGACATTGATGGGCTGACTATGCAATGCATGAACATGTTGGGCCATCCAGAGTGAGAGGCACTCTTTATAGCCTCTCTCTGCCCCGGCTAGTAAAGGAAGTCCTAAACAGGGGAACTCCATATATTAACTCTGTAGGATTTTTTAACTTCTTTTTGAGTCTTCTTATCCAGACAGCCCCTTTAGTGTGTATATTTTTTACAACTTTGTACAGTCGTACCATTACTTGATATCTTCACCCTGCTGAATGTGTTAATAAAATAATAAAATTTATTTAAAAAAAATACAAACCTGGAACCGTCTCATGTCCCGTGGGTTTCCTGCTGTCTTTAGGCAGTTCTGGTTGCATTTCAAAAAGAACTTGAGGAAGAACCTAATGGGGATGAGACAACATATTAGTCCTAGAATGTAACATCCCAGAGTTTGGCATAACGTCATATTAAAATACATACTGTTTGACAATGAACGTTATATTCAGCAATAAACCTAACTGACACAAACTTGGCTTCATCTCTCATGGAGCATTTGTATGAAGATGAAATACTGTATATCTATAACTATAGTATCTTGCATGATACACACTAATGGGGCTCAAATGTAGTAGTTCCTGGTCATAAGGTCTTACAATCTAAAAGGATATCACTGTAAGTCTTCATAAACATAAGTAAAGACTACAACACAATATACAACTCCGTTGACTGAGGGCCTCTCGGGTGTAGTATGGCTAATTCTACAGCGCAGAGATCTGGCTGATGACCTAGATCTTAAAGAGATAACATTATGCCTATTTGTGTGAATTGTGCAATGTGAAGACTTTATACTTGTGGGGATTCATAGTCCACATTATTTTTTTAACGTTTTAATTATACTGTATTTTTTTTATTTAAGTACACTATACACAATATACTGAGTCTTTCAACTGTACATAGAACGTGCTATGTTATTTAAGAGAGATTTAACCCTGTCTGTAAAAGGTATGAGACAATATAACTGATATAGGATTCAAACTGCAACCCTCATAAATTTGTTAAAATAAAAAAAGGGGACCGCAATGGGGTCAAATGTTACCCTCAATTACAACATAAACTATAGTACGATACACTTCTATAATTTTTCAATACTGTATGCTAATTATGATGAACACTAGCTAGAAGGCCAACCCTACAACAACCGTTTGGTAGATTTCTATCATGCATAGTCTTTATTAATTTACCTTGTGAAATATCTAAATATGAAAATGTTAAGTGAATCATGAAAGATAGATCAGAAAATAGAAAAGAATATTAAAATGATCCAAAATATACACACAGAAAACAAAAACGAATATAAAAATACATTAATACATGAAATGAAATTAAATAAAATGTACGGTAATAAATATTATTAATATATTTTTTAATAAATATTATGTTATGATTCTTGCTTCAACCTTTTTTTTCATGTATTATTTAAAGCATTATGCAAATAATACACCTAATTATCTCTTTTTTATCACCTGCTCCGGGCTGACAAATATGCTGTTTTTTTTTTTGTTTGCTATGCCTTCGGTTACATAATACATTCCCCTTCTATCTACACACATCAGAATAACGGAACTGCTGAAATAAAAATTAGATATCACATAAAGCCGCTGATAGTGACATGTCCCATACCCAGTGTGCGGCTAAAGGAACGCTTAACGATTCTTCTAAGTTGTCATATAAACATACATTTGTTGAGCGACTTTCACTCTTTTTTTTCTCCGTCAAGTTGCCTATTTGGTTAAACAGCAGCTGACATTCCTGAATATTCAAGTAGCTTTTTTTCTCAAATTAACACACTTTTTGCTGCAATTTTTAGCACTTTAGAGTCTACTTATCCATCACAGCAGTTTCCATGTTAAAGACGTGGCAAACGATCTGAAGACGGGTTGACTTTGATATGAGATTTCCTAATGATTTAGAAATGCTTTGGATATGATGTTTGCCAACACATTGATCAGATCTGATTTTTTTACAGCTTCTTTCACAATAGAGATTCTCAGATTTTAATTTTTCTGTTTTCCTTTTAGAAAATTCATTATCTTGAATTATCTTGAAGAGAGGTCGAACGTACCATATTATCTGTATGATGATAGCGGGGTCACAGGGGAAGGGGAAGAGGAGGTGAGGTTCTCACATATAATAAAATAACGTAAAAATAAGAAAATTATACTTTAGTCAACATGTTAACTGAACCTTTGGTACGTTCATACAGGAGGAGATTTATCATATCAGGAGGGAATTTTTGACGTCTGTTTTGTTTGATTCTGCATTGCTATCATTTGCGCCAATTTCAACAAACGTTGCATTTTTTCTTGATAACATTTTTTGCATCTTTAATTATATCTATAGATGTTACTCCCGATTTTTCCCCAGCCCCCCAAGTTACATTTCTCAAATCTGGCTTAAACTTGGTTGCCTCTTTAACCGCTTTACCACCCACTTTTCAAAAAGGGTGAGAGTGCCAAAAAGTCACTTAAAATTGCACCTTTTTCAAAGTTTGCAATTTTTTATTTATTTTTTACAGCTGAAAATCTAATTATACATCCCCCCACTGATTTTAGGTCTCCACTGCCTATTGATTTTTCTAAAAAAAATATTTTGTGTACAGTCCATATATACCGTACATTAGAAATTCTGAAAGTAGGCTTTGGTCTATTCCAACAACCCAGCATAAACTAGCTCATACAGATGTAGCAGAGCAGAGTTTCTAATCAACATAAGTAACTATGAAAAAAAAAATATATATATATATATATATATATATGAATGTTTATTTATACAGTGCCACCATATTGCGCAGCACTTTATAATCCAGAGGGTTCATGTACAAAACAAAAGACATCACAACGTAATTAGCTAATATACAACTGAAACGCTAGGAGGGAGGGCCCAGCTCGCAAGAACTTACAATCTATAAGGTAGTGGGGGTGACACAAATATATATATATATATATATATATACTGATGTAGCAGTGCTGGTGCTGAGTTTCTCAATGTAGCATTTTGGCACACACATATTGATGTAGCAGTGCTGATTTTGTCAGGTATCTCTATCAGGCTGTATTGTGTTATTTGTGCATTGTAAGAACTCGCTGAGTTAATACCGCAGTCATACGCAAAAGAACAGATTATAGTATCATTAGTATCATATAGCAAACTCTGCCCTGCTGCACTGACAGCCTCAGCACAGCTACATACACTATATATATATAGTGTGCATGTGTGATAATGTGAGGGTCATAAATCATGCATTTCACAGGTTTATGATAATGAGCTGTGTGTATAGGTACAGCGTATGTATGTGAGAGGTAGGAGGGGGAGCAGCGCAGAAGACTGTGTGTGGGTCATAGCTGTATGTTCCCGCAGTAAGTTTGGGTCCCAGGTGAGTCGGTCGGTTCCTCTTGTTACTATGACAACCACATTTACTGCAGTCCCAAAATCCCATCACAGCGCACACGTACAGGCCAGAATTAAAGGCAGAGGCACATACTGGTATTCATCGCAAGGCACAAAGACACAGCAAATATTACAACACTGCACAGCAGCGAGTAGCACATACAGCACCATCTATATACAGTATATATATATATATACTGTTATATGTTTGTTTTTTTAACGGTCAAATGGCACATCTAAAATAGTCACTCCACAATAAGTTGAAGACAAAAAAAAAAAAAAAATTTTTGGTGGCTGTGAAGCCGCCGCCTAACACATCTCACGTGGCAAACGCCCATAGGGATCAATATTTGCACGTGCCTATAGCAACAGCTAGCCAAAAACAGTAAAAACAATCATCATAATAATACTGTATTAAAATACGTTACATAGCATAAAATTATAAAAAATGAATGTTAAGGTCAGTGACACAAGGCATTTACCCCACTGACTCTTTCCTGGCGAAATTGGCTGCATTCTTAAAGGGTTAACCTTACTCTGAATTGTTCATACCTCATGACTGCCCCCACTATTCAAAGTAAATAAGGGGAAAAGAGATGAATAGGCGAATATAGGCAATTAAAGGGGTTGTATGGTATGGAACAGCGCCACTCCTGTCCATGGGCTGTGTGTGGTATTGCAGCTTATCACTAATTATGAACTGCAATACCAGAGACAGCCCATGGACAGGAGTGGCGCTGTTCCTTGGAAGAAAAAATATATCCTTTTTGCCTCCTGGATACTGGATCTCCTAATTACTGATGAGGAAATTTTTAGGACTCCCTAATTATTAAAGTTTCCCGGCATAAGACGGTGACATACCCTTGCTTTTGTTGCACTACATAGATTGTGACTTTTCGGTTGTACTTTAAATTGAATGTCACTTCCTTACCTAAACAGATTTAACAATGTTGTGCTGATTCATTTCCTAATATATCTTTATTGCGGACAGAGCTCCATTTTTCTGATACAGAGTTCCAAATCCCCTGCGTAGACATAGCTGAACACGATTCTCTATACCTGCAGCCACCACTAGGGGGAGCTCAGCAGTTTATACATCCTACTCCACAGTATGCAGAGAGCTCCTCCCAGTGGCGGCTGCAGGCAGACAGAATTTTTCACTTTACATTGATGCAGGAACTTTGGAGCTCTGTATCAGAAAAACGAAGCTGTGACATATTTAGGAACAAGTCAGCACAGAATATTTGACAAAAAAGAAAGAAAACACAGTAAAAAAAAATTATAACAAAGAGCCCTAGTTACATTTTCTGGCTCAGTGGTTAAGAGCACCAACTGTAAAAAAATAAAAATAAAAATATGTATATATATATATATATATATA
Source organism: Bufo bufo (assembly GCF_905171765.1). NCBI lineage: Eukaryota > Metazoa > Chordata > Amphibia > Anura > Bufonidae > Bufo > Bufo bufo. The sequence continues at coordinate 779,967,818 of NC_053389.1, read as the reverse complement.
TATATATATATATATATATAGAAGTGGGGGCTGTCTAAATACAGAATGAAAATTAAAATGTAGTTTTGTAGAGATAGGAGGAGATGTGGCTCAGTGCTTAAGTGTTCTCACTTTAAAAACTTTCCTTACTGAGAACATTGCTGGGATACAGCTGAAGTGGGTTTTGGTGTTGAGGGTTGTGGGGCTTGTCACATGTGCATATATAAACCGAGGCAGGAGGGGATGTGGCTCAGTGATTAAGAGCGCCATAAAAAAAAGATCTTGGATCTTGACTTTTAATTTAATTACTGATGTGAGGAGCTAAATCGGCGCGGTATGCACCAATGTAACCGTGCGCAAGTTTTCATAATGGAGCTCTTAAACTTAGGTAGTTCCTAAACACAGCAGGGACACCTCTACAGCACAGAAGGTAGAGGGAGCTGTTGTGTGGGCATGTGTATTGTATTGCAGAGATGAGAGGGGATGTGGTTCAGTGGTTAAAGGCACCAACATAAAAAGAATGAGTGAGGCCGTATATTCACAGATGGTAACGTGCACAGGTTTGGACATTCTTGCAACCAGAACCAGCTGACCCAATGTGACATATCGCTAGAAAATCTGACAACCGGCCCCGATTCGAGTCATCCATTTCCCATCTTTTTCCTTCAGATCATCCCACGATTTTCGAAAAAGCTTTTTTTTTTTTTTTTTTCATCATCATCCAATGTTTGTTAGGATCATTAAACTAAAACTGACTTTTCACCTGCTCCCATACCATATGCAGCTGCAAATTTTTAAATTAAACTATGAAACCATGCATACATTTACATATATTACGGCATACCCTCTCCATTTAACATGCAAATGTACTCCAATGTTTCAGAACACCTTCTGTCGCTAATTAATTTGCTGAATTATAATTAGACTAATCCTGCATAATTAATAAGCGCAGACTTCTTTCTTTTTTTTTTTATGTGTTTGAGGCTCGGGAAGACTCGGCGCGGCTTTCTATAAACTGCTAAATAAGTGTCGGAGAAAGCAGTAAATAAACACGATGAGGAGGAGGAAGAAGAAGGGGGGGGGCATACAAGTACTGGGGGGGGGTCCTTGGCACGGGAGTCACTTTATGTCTGCCTGGTGGGTGCATCAGGGTGTAAATGTACAGAGGACGCGGAGCGCAGACGCCTCGGATGGAGCTTGTCCTACAGGGCTCGTAGGAAGTGGGTGGAAAGGATTAGTGAGCCGTATGTTGCATTAGGACGTGTAATTCTATTAAAGTCGGGGGGTATATCAAAGCTCGGGCTCGGTTGATGCTGACTGGAGTCATTTTCGTCCCAGGTGCCAGGAGCAGCTGAGTGATCCAGTGAAACGATTAAGCTCCATTAGTGCTGAATCCGCTCGGTGATGGAGGAGAGGGCCTTCCAAATAGCCGGCGCGGAATGCCAAGAAACACTACGGGGGTACGGCTGGCACCGCTACAGCACTGAGGGTAGTGAGGGCTGTCATCTGTGCATGGATAAACACAGGCATAGGAATAAATAGGTAGTATTTTACAGGTAGAGGGTGATGTGGCTCAGTGGTTAAGAGCACCAACTATAAAAAAAAAAAAAAAAAAGATGAGGGACTTCAACTTTGAATTTAATTACTGATGTGAGGAGCTGAATCGGCACTGTATGTATGCACAGATGGGACCCCGTGGAAGGTTTCGGGATGAGGGCTCTTAAAGTTGGGTGTTTCCTAATGGAGAAGCACTGCTGGAACATGACTGGTGCCGCTACAGCACAGAGGGTAGAGGGGAGCTGTTATGTGGACATGTGTAAGTGCAGAATATAGTATTGTAGAGGTAGGAGAGGATGTGGCTCAGTGGTTAAGAGCAGAGACTGTAAAAAAAAAAAAAAGATGTGGACTTTGACTTTTTATTTAATTACTGATGTGAGGAGCTGAATTGGAACTGTATTCACAGATGGGACGATGTGCAAAGTTTCAGGATGGGGCTCTTAAATTTGGGTGGTTCCTATACTGCAGGAACACGAGCAGCACCGCTACAGTACTGAGGATGGAGCGAGCTGTTATGTGGGCATGTGTCAATACAGAACCTATGTAGAGATTGTTGAGATGGGAGGGGGTGTGGCTCAGTGGTTAAAAGCACCAACATAAAAAAATGAGTGACGTGAGGGGCTGAATCAGCATTGTATTCAGAGATGGAAATGTGCTCAAGTTTTCAGGATGGGGCTCTTAACCTTGTGTGGTTCCTAAACGAGAAACACTGCAGGGACATGACTGGAACCGCTACAGGACAGAGGGGTTAGAGAGAGGCTGGCATGTGTGCATGTATAAATACAGAGTAAAAAATCTCTAAAAATGTAGAGATGGAAGGAGTTGTGGCTCAGTGGTTAAGAGCCCTCAACAACTACAAAAAATGAGGGGGGTTACTAACCTTCCTTATGGAGTACACTGCTGATGGTAATGTGGCTTGCCACACGTGCATGTATAAACCTGTAATATTTCAGATATAGGAGGAGATTTGGCTCAGTGGTTAAAGAGCACCAATCCCTCGGAAAAAAAATGGAGGATCTTTATCTTTAATTTGATTCATGAGGTGAAGGCGGTGAGTTGGCACTGTATTCCCAAATGAATATGTGTGTTTAAACCTCATAAAGGGGCTCCTAGTTTTGTGTGGTAGGAAAATAACACTAATTTAAGAACTTACGTGAAGGTATTCTGCCCAACTTGTACTGGCAAGTGCCCACAGACCCTGCCTTGCAGCTCAGTAGCTCTGAACTAGAAGGCACAATCACTGAATAGCTCCGAGATGTACCCACGCGGAAAGAGCCCTAAAGTAAGCAGGTCCTCAATCTCTTCCCCTGACTGGCACTTAAGGGGTGTTTTGTGGACACAGTTGCGTCCACGTTGATAAGGTCTCACGCCAATCTCGACAGATTTAGGGAATTAGGTGACCATTGAACACCGTTAAATGTCAAATTCCACAAAAGTCAGTATTTCACCCAGATGTGTGTTGCTGAAGAGCATTTATTCACCTTTCCACCTGACTCAGATAACAGAATAGGCTCAGACTGGTTTGTATTACCGCAGATTCTATTACACGGCTACAAGTGCGGAGCGCCGAGCTTTTAATATCCTCAGGTAGTGATTAATTACCTCCATTAGATAATATTGGAACAGTGCCACCCAGTGGTCAGATTAAGCACTGCACATGTACAACAGATGGATGGCAGTAGTATACAGTAAGCCATGAGTCCCATATCAGGCTGTAGATGTTATGCTTAATGCTGGTTATTCCCCCCCACTCCAGATGTAGCTATATCTTAAAGAATAAGACTTAAGGCATTGCACTTGTCAGCAGTGACACCCCTTGCGGTGCACTGCCAATGACCCCCACCCTCCCCGACACACTTCCCTCACCCAGGGAATGATATCAGCTCAGTCCAGCTGTTCTATATCCTTCAGTATCGTATAGCCGGTCGTGTGTGTACACAGCTGTATGGCTATCTGGGTGTCATAGAGCGCATGTGGACGTGTCATAAAAATCATAAGAAAGAGGAAAAGATTAGGAACATGGAACCGTTCCATTAGAAAAAAACAAATCCACCGCAGAGTCACAACATCTCTGCTGTCTGAAGACTGGAGCGGATGGTGAAAAGGGATGAATAGTAGAAAAACTGGGCTGTTTCTGTTTAGAAACAGCGCCACTCTTGTCCACAGGCCGTGTCTGGTATTGCAGCTGAGCCTCATTCACATGAATGGTGGATGGGCTGCAGCCCATGGATGAGAAATGCAGGAATCCTGTGAACTTTCTAGTCCAGGGATGCCCAACCTGCGGCCTTCCAGCTGTTGCAAAACTACAACTCCCAGCACTCCCGGACAGCCTACAGATATCAATGCATGTTGGGAGTTGTAGTTTTGCAGCATAGATTTAAGGGTCACCTTACAAATATTTGAGGAAGTTTGTCTTCTTCATGAGTACCCTTTAACCAGTACAAGACTGAGCCAGGACCATATTAATTTTTTTTTTTTTTAGTACATGCGTTTTTTAAAGCCGCGACTTTACCGTTTGGTTATGTAAGTCATTTTTGCGCCTTTTTTGAGGTTTATATTTATGTCATTTTTTTTGTAGTATTTTTATTTTATTTTTTTATATAAAGGAAAATAAATAGTCTATTTTTTTCTTTTCTTAATAGCAGATTGTGCAACTAAAATATTTTTTTATTATGTTACCTTTGATATATGGGAGGTATCGGTCACCAGTCTTTATCTTTTTATTTTATTTTTTACACTTTGTGCCCCAGCGTCATACAAGTCTTTATTGCTGATTTCTCCTGTAACTGGGGCTGACATATTACATGTTACAGGAGGTTGTACGAGGCTGTACAGTTCACTGTAGAGCTGATCTGGGTCTGATGAGACCCAGCAGCTCGTGTAGACTCACCGGCCACTGGGACCGGAGAAGAAAGTGGCATTTTCGCTTCCTGATCTCATTCAGTCCTGTGTATAGAGCAGTGGAGGAGACAGGGACGGTAAAAACCACCATCCCTGCCTTCTCTATCCGGAGCAGGGTTGTCACTGACAGCAGGCCCCCCGCACCCACAGCTCCACGATTAGTGTACAGTTGCGATCTCTCCACCGACGTCTATGCAGAGATGAAAGATGACCACCCAGACTATATAGTCAACGGGAAAGGGTTAAGAAGAAACCTGCTTACACGCAGTCATATAATTGTGAACGAGGCGGAGTGTATAAACTTTTGCAATCAATTGTTTGTATTGTTTTGATGAAGTGAATCAAGAAGTAAAAGACAAGTGGAAGAGGAGTATGAGTGCAGGGTCAGACTACACAAGGGTTGTCTGTAGTCTGTTACCATGGAGACACATAGATCTGCATAGGACCTGCATAGACAAAACAGTAGGAGATATTTAATAAAGACTATTTACAAAGTTACTTTATTTTGTGCTGTAAATGCATCGGGACAATAAACAATGTGTAGGCCCCCTATAAAAGCCCCATTCCGAGATAACTAGTACCCCGCTCTGTACTAATGAGGGGCAAGAACATCTATGTAGTTACCAAAATGTATCCAGCACTACCTGACAGTGAGAAATAGTTTCCATTACTGCCCCGTCCCTGTATCTAAATACCCTGGTGGAGGCAGCGGCTTGTTGGTGCCCCTTGTGGCACCCCTGGATATTGCAGTCTGGATTATTTCTGGATATTTCCGGGGTAAGCATAAGATTTCAGGACAGTAATTGGAAGTGCATTTGTATTTCAATGAAGTATTGACTCTCCCACCCAACGCTCACCATGGCCAAAAGACCGGAGATGGGGAAGAATAAATCACTCGCCGCCGCCGCTTTACGAACAAGGAGAAAAACAAATCAAATTTGTCTGTGGCCCTAACTGCGCAAAGTCGTAGCTTCCAATTTAAAGAAGCTCGATAGAGTCTGACGCCGGCTAGTAGCACTTAATAAGCTGTGATGGATGGGGAAACGAAATGTGTTCTCTCCGCTCGTGCTACCAGCCACACCGAGCAGCCAGGGGGAATCTCACTTCATGCCTTCCTTACTGACATGTGTGTCTCAAGGGGAGGCTGCCATCTTTAATTCATAGCGCCCTCCCTCCGCCCCCTCCAGGCAACACAAACATACAACTTCCCAGCAATTTACAGACGCAGATTCGCAGCCGCAAAAATCAATGAACTGATTTTTAATTCTGATTCTTTTTTTGTTCTTTCAGGGTAAAGGTAATAACAAGGGGGGTGAGGGCAGAGCTGTCATTACATGTGTGTACCACGGGGGCCACGGGGGCCACGGGCCGGAGAGAGAAGGCCGGTCTGCCATCATTCAGACCAGTGTGAATAAAACAGATCTGTCTCATATCGATCTAATATATATATATATATATATATATATATATATATATATATATATATATATTATCTATCTATCTATCTATCTATCTATCTATTATCTATCTATTATCTATCTATTATATCTATCTATCTATCTATCTCTGTATCTATCTATCTATCTATCTATCTATCTATTATCTATCTATTATCTATCTATTATCTATCTATTATCTATCTATCTATTATCTATCTATCTATTATCTATCTATCTATCTATCTATTATATCTATTATCTATTATCTATCTATCTATTATCTATCTATCTATCTATTATCTATCTATCTATCTATTATCTATCTATCTCTGTATCTATCTATCTATCTATCTATCTATCTATCTATCTATCTATTATCTATCTATTATCTATCTATTATCTATCTATTATCTATCTATCTATTATCTATCTATCTATTATCTTTTATCTATCTATCTATCTATCTATTATCTATCTATCTATTATCTATCTATCTATCTATCTATTATATCTATTATCTATTATCTATCTATCTATTATCTATCTATCTATCTATTATCTATCTATTATATCTATCTATCTATCTATCTCTGTATCTATCTATCTATCTATCTATCTATCTATTATCTATCTATTATCTATCTATTATCTATCTATTATCTATCTATCTATCTATCTATCTATCTATTATCTATCTATCTATTATCTATCTATCTATTATCTTTTATCTATCTATCTATCTATCTATTATCTATCTATCTATTATCTATCTATCTATCTATCTATTATATCTATTATCTATTATCTATCTATCTATTATCTATCTATCTATCTATTATCTATCTATCTATCTATTATCTATCTATTATCTATCTATCTATCTATTATATCTATCTATCTATTATCTATCTATTATCTATCTATTATCTATCTATTATCTATCTATCTATTATCTATCTATTATCTTTTATCTATCTATCTATCTATTATCTATCTATTATCTATCTATCTATCTATCTATTATATCTATCTATTATCTATCTATTATCTATCTATCTATCTATCTATTATATCTATCTATTATCTATCTATTATCTATCTATTATCTATCTATCTATCTATTATCTATCTATTATCTATCTATCTATTATCTATTATCTATCTATCTATTATCTATCTATTATCTATCTATTATCTATCTATCTATCTATCTATCTATTATCTATCTATCTATCTATCTATCTATTATCTATCTATCTATCTATTATCTATCTATTATCTATCTATTATCTATCTATTATCTATCTATCTATTATCTATCTATTATCTATCTATTATATATCTATTATCTATCTATTATCTATCTATTATCTATCATCTATCTATCATCTATCTATTATCTATTATCTATCTATTATCTATTATCTATCTATTATCTATCTATCTATCTATCTATCTATCTATCTATTATCTATCTATTATCTATCTATCTATCTATTATCTATCTATCTATCTATATCCATCCAGCACGGTGGCTCAGTGGTTAGCACTGACCAAGGACAACATCTGCACGGAGTTTGCGTGTTCTCCCCGTGTTCTCCCCGCGTTTCCGTGGGTTTCCTCCGGGTTCTCCGGTTTCCCCCCACACTCCAGAGACATGCTGATAGAGAACTTACATTGTGAGCCCCATTGGGGACAGCCTGATGCTAATGTCTGTGAAGCTCTGCGGAATATGTCAGCGCTATATAAGTGAATGAAAGAGCTACCTATGGTATGTATTACATCATTAATCATTTTATTGTTATCCATGTTCATCATCATTATTATCACAGGGAACTGAGGACAGGGTCCCCATAGCAAAGCTCTCTATAGTCCTCCAGAATAGCAATACCCCCCCCAACCCATAGTCTAGGAAGAACAAGAGGACCTGGTGTTTGTTTGTCACCCACTCCCTTTCCATGACCCTTGGGCCGGGTCTCCTGTCTCTGTAGTGTCTTTGTGCAAAGGTTCTTTCCATGCACTGGTAAAAGCACCATTAGCACAACCTGGGCCTTTCTCATACCCCCTGGATCATGTTTACCGTATGTGTTACTTATTATATTCTTTTAATTTAATGGATGGAGTAATGCTTCACGTGGTTGATTTCACGCAACATAAAATACTATTGAAAGGGCATGTAAACCATAAATACGTAAACAGTCAAAGTAAAAAAAAACTTAAAAAATATTGAATCATCATAAAAAAATATTAGTACAATACAGAAACTAAATTAAAAAAAATATATAAAAAATGTCAAATAAATAAACAAGCAATACAAAAATAAAATCACAGCCATAATAAAAAAATAATAGTAAAATAGATAAACCAAAGTCCAATAATAATGATAATTATAAACAAATGAATAAGTAATAAATAAATAAATAATATTAAAAATGCCAAATAAATACATAAAAAACAAGCAATACAAAAATAAAATCACAAATAAAAAAATAATAGTAAAATAGATAAACAAAAATCTATTAATAATAATAATAATAAATAAATGCATAAGTAATAATTAAATAATATTAAAAATGCCAAATAAGTACATAAAGAAAACAAGAATAAATACAAGAACAAAAACAATACAAGAATAAATTCATAGCCATGATTTTAAAAAATTGGATTCTAAAAATAAAAAGTTTAAAAAAAAGCTTAAATAAAATAAATAAAATACATAATAAAATAATTGTGATATAAATACAGAAATGTAAATATACAATAAATATATGGCCATACAAATAACTAATATGACGGCCTGCTGTACGTATTGTACATATGGGGCAGACATATATGGTGCTCTATGGAAATATTGAGTGATGGAGGGCTGAGAGGGGGAGCAGAGAGGTGAAAGCGATGATGTTATCTTTATTAATGATCTCCTACCCAGTGTGATAATATTAGTTGAAATATTTTCTGTAGTCACCTAATGTAAACATCCTACGGGGGGAGGTCACTTCAGCCTCCTCCTGTACCTCCCAGGAGACCCCCCTGTTTACACAGGCATCCCCTAGGACCTGAAGGAACAAGCTGAGCAGATGTCTAGGGAGGAGGAGACGCCACTGACTGTTGTGGGGGGAGGGAAAGGAGCTGAGGTTGGGAAGAAATGGAACAATAAGGATGAACATAGATCTGCGCGTGGGGCTGTCATACCCTTTGTGCAGGTCTTTGTCCCTCTGTCATAGGGCGGAGAACTGGTGTCAGTAATTTTGAGTATGGAACAGGGACTCCTTCCCACTAGTCTTCTATGGACAGTCACTCTTTGACCTTCTCTCCATGTTGGCTGCCACCTGCGGGATGCTTGGAAGCTCAGCTTTAGGGTTCTACAAGAAACTTCCACCTCTTCTTGGTCATCGGTATTAGCAATGTTGTCCCTGGTCACCTCAGACATTGTAAAGACACATTCAGCTCTGCTACACCTTTACTTATCCAGTATTTGGACTGTTTTCCATGTCATTACCACCATTACTAGGAGCTCAGTCTTGGTGTCCTCCACTAGTTGAGCACAGAAATTACATTAGACTATGTCTAGTTATAGCAGAGGGGGAATGGTCCCTGTAGACTGGATCCTACTACTCCCCCCAACATGTGTAAGGGTCTCTGTGCCTCGTCACTTGGGACATCTCAGGGAGCTTTCTGACAAGTGATGGACAGACAAAGCTTCTTCTGGATGGGCGCAGGCAGATGGAAACACACAGCTTGTCTTCAATATTCATTTCTCTCACTAAGAGAATTCCCCAGTTTTGCACAGAACCGTTTTCTGTAATTCTGGGGATCTATTCCATAGGGAAGACGCAAAGTCAAACATGGAAGGAGATACGGCCGGGGTGCAAGATGGCGGAACATGAACTCAATATTGAGAAGCTTTGTCTATCAGTGGTGACAGGAGCTCATACTCATGTGTTTGTCACAAATAGCAAAAGTGAGGTTGTAATTGTGGCACGAATGGATAGATAATAGATAGATAGATAGATAGATAGATAGATAGATAGATAATAGATAGATAGATAGATAGATATATGAGATAGATAATAGACAGACAGACAGACAGATAGATAGATAGATAGATAGATAGATAGATAATAGATAGATAATAGATAGATAGATAGATAGATAGATAGATAGATAGATAGATAGATAGATAGATAGATAGATAATAGATAATAGATAGATAATAGATAATAGATAGATAATAGATAGATAGATAGATAGATATATAGATAGATAGATAGATAGATAATAGATAGATAATAGATAGATAGATAGATAGATAGATAGATAATAGATAGATAGATAATAGATAGATAATAGATAATAGATAGATAGATATTATATGGATAGATAGATAATAGATAGATAATAGATAATAGATAGATAATAGATAGATAATAGATAGATAGATAGATAGATAGATAGATAGATAATAGATAGATAATAGATAGATAGATAGATAGATAGATAGATAATAGATAGATAGATAATAGATAGATAGATAGATAATAGATAGATAGATCAGTGTTTCCCAACCAGTGTGCCTCCAGCTGTTGCAAAAGTTATAGTTTTGCAACAGCTGGAGGCACACTGGTTGAGAAACACTGACGATAGATAGATAATATATAATAGATAGATAGATAATAGATAGATAGATAGATGATAGATAATAGATAGATAGATAGATAGATAATAGATAGATAATAGATAGATGATAGATAGATAATAGATAGATAATAGATAGATAGATAGATAGATAGATAGATAGATAATAGATAGATAATAGATAATAGATAGATAGATAGATAGATAGATAATAGATAGATAATAGATAGATGATAGATAGATAATAGATAGATAATAGATAGATAGATAGATAGATAGATAGATAGATAGATAATAGATAGATAATAGATAGATAGATAGATAGATAGATAATAGATAGATAATAGATAGATAGATAATAGATAGATAATAGATAGATGATAGATAGATAATAGATAGATAATAGATAGATAGATAGATAGATAATAGATAGATAATAGATAGATATGAGATAGATAGATAGATAGACTGATTGATTGATTCATAGATAGATGTGTGATAGATACATAGAGATATAGACAGATACAGGACATACATACATAGAGACAAGGATGGATATATAGATAAGATAAGATGCCTTTATTGTCACTGTACAATACAATGTACAATACAATGAAATGTTGTTTGGAGCAATCCTAGATGCCATGGACAGAGGAACAAGAACTGACATTTAAAGATAATGGTCAAAAGCAGGCATGCTCAACCTGCGCCCCTCCAGCTGTTGCAAAACTACAACTCCCAGCATGCCCAAACAGCCTACAGCAGGGCATTGTGGGAGTTGTAGTTTTACAACAGCTGGAGGGCCGCAGGTTGAGCATGACTGGTCTAAAGGGTCAAACATATTATTGTGTTACTCCTTAAAGAGCATCGGTCATCTGGATAAACCTTATTAAACCAGACATAATGCATTTTAGGGTTGATCCTGCTGAATAAAATGATACCTTATTTATGTTTCTCCGTAAATTAGGTCTTCAGTGCACTGAGGTTCAGGTCTGAGCCCCTCAGGGTACTAGTGCTCCTGTGCTCTGCACTAAGGCCTAGTTCACACAATCGTTTCTTTTGCAAATGTACGGGCCGTTTTTTTGTGTTCCGTATACGGTCCGTATACGGAACCATTCATTTCATTAAAAACGTAATGTGTTCCGTAAGCATTCCGTTTCCGTTTTTCCGTTCCGTTGAAAGATAGAACATGTCCTATTATTGCCCGCAAATCACGTTCCATGGCTCCATTCAAGTCAAAGGGTCCGCAAAAAAAAACGGAACACAAACCTGAAATGCATCCGTATGTCTTCCGTATCCGTTCCGTTTTTGCGGAACCATCTATTGAAAATGTTATGCCCAGCCCAATTTTTTCTATGTAATTACTGTATACTGTATATGCCATACGGAAAAACAGAACGGAAACGGAAACACAACGGAACTCAAAAACGGAACAACGGATCCGTGAAAAATAGACTGCAAAAAACTATAAAAGCCATACGTTCGTGTGAACTAGGCCTTAGGGTGAGGGCACATCACATTTTTCCCGTCCGTTGTAAAAAAAAAAAGGATACAAAAGCGCGCACACCACACTTTTGTATCCTGCAGAGTCCAGTAAAAACACACATATGTTACAATGTGGAACTCTATAGTGAACGGGTATCACTATACGGCATCCGCCTGCGGAATCCGTTTAACATATACGTTTTTTTGTATACTTTAAATGGATGGGTAAATGTGATGTGAACCCAGCCTTAGACCGCTCCTCCCATCCAAAGAGCAGGCATCTCACCCAGCCCTATACTCTACAAGTACTGGCACATGTGCAGTGCATCTGCCTCTACTTCCACACCAGCGCATTTTATCACTGCGCATGCATCGATGAGGTCTTCCTCCACCCTAATGACACTGAGCATCTCTTCTTCCAGGTTGAGGATAATGTCATAGATGCATTGGCAGTAGTCATCTGCACTGCTGGGAAAGTAGAGGCAGATACGGTATACTACAGCGAAGACACAAGATTTCAAGGCCAGGTGAAAGTGGTCTAAGTGCAGGGTGGAGGAGCTCTAGTGCTCTCAGGGGCTTGACCCCACCCCTTGGTGCACCGAAGACCTCATTTACATACTAATAAAAAGCTAGTTTTCTCAAGAAAGAGCAATTTACAAAAATATTTGAATTTTGTCCCCCCCCCCCCAACCAATAAAAAAAAAAATGGTCATCAGAAATTACAATAAATAAAAATCTGTTCCATCTACTTGGCTTAAAAAAAAACATAAAACCCGATTGAAATCCTCATCAAGCTGTAGAGCTGCTTACTGGCATTGAGAAGACAGAGATGGCAAAAATGAATTTGTCCAACCTGTGACCAAGCTTGGAACAAGATTCTTTAAATTAGATACGTCCTAGGAACACTCATTGTAGCGTAATATTCTTACCCTTGAGACGTTGTCTTAAATGTCCCTCAGAGTTTATGTAGGTCTCCTAATTTCACCATTTAGCTTTTTCCGGCGGCGAATTTGCTTCGGTTTGCTTTCACCATTGACTCTTACCCTTGTCATCCGCACTTATTCCCTTGTCTGTAATGGGCCGTGCACATTTACGTTGCTGGCGCTATATAAACCAAATTGCCAATATGAAGTGACCTTCCTGTCAAGATGCACGCATGTGTTCATGATAAGACAATACTCTGTCTGCACGTCGCCCACTTTTTCCATGCCCTGCCTTTTTAGTCACAAGTGGGTGTATATTTGAGGGGATTCGGGGGTTACAGTTTCTCCTTATGGAGAACACCAAGTAGGTTTAAAAAGTCATAAATGCCAGGCGATGATTCTCTGGGTTTCTGGGAAAAAGAAATGCAAATCTGCTTTCCTTACAAAAAGAAAAGAAAGCTGAGGCTCTGATGTCACTCGATGTAAGCCATCTATCCTATAAGTCAATGCTTGATCTTTTACACAGGCCTTGAGGCATAATTTGGATAATAGCTAAGCCAGTATCTCATCTGCAAAGCGATGTTTCAGGGTAATTGCAGAACAGAGAGAACTGGCTCAACTGGGTGAGAGGCCTTCATCAGGATTCGGAGGTTACTATTTCTCCTTACGGAGAGGTGCTTTGCATATTTTTTTCCCAGAAACCCAGAGTAGCCTTGTCTGGCCTATAAGACACCTTATGCCTTATAGAAGCTCTCCATAAAGAGAAATAGTAACCACCAAATCTTGATGAAGGCCTCTCACTCAATTTTGAGGGGCACTCACACCTAAACAGCGCTTTGCAGATGAGGTACTGGCTTAGCTATTATGCTAGTATGCCTCAAAGCTTATGTCAAAAGTTAAGCATTGACGTATAGGATGGCTGCCTTACATCTGGTGGCATCAGAGGCTCAACTTTCTTTTTGGAAGGAGAGTTGGTTTGCATATCTTATGCAGAACACATGAACTACTGAGAAAGAAACCATTATCCGTCCAATGCTATGTAAGTAATGAAATGCAAGTCTTCATTATTAAAACCATAAAGCCAGATCCATAAACTGATCAAGCCGTAGAGCTTCTTACTGGCATTGAGAAGACAACACCAGGAAAAATGTGTTCCTCCAAGCTAGAATTACCATAAAGAACAGGCAGAACATGCCTAAGGCAAATCTGTTTGAGGAACAGAATTTATACATTCAGTTCATTTACTTTCCATTCTGTTTTAGTGTCTAGTTCTTCACCACCCCTTGAAGGAGGTCTTGCCTGGAAGGTTATGAACATTTGACTTCACAATAGTGAATGAAGCTTGCCAATCCCTGAGGCTACATCCAGTCTAGAGCCAGTTATGATCCCGTGAGTGTATAATTGTATACTTTGTAGGAATTATTGGGTAGTGATAGTGTTGCAATCTTCATGAGTTGTGAGGCTATGTCCAAGGTAGATCTAGTTTTGATGTATTTAGTCACACTTTCTATAAGGACATAAATAGGCCACTATTGGGCAGACTAGATGGGCCAAATGGTTCTTATCTGCTGACACATTCTATGTTTCTATTGTTAAACCATAAAGCTAGATTCAGAAAACTCATCAAGCTGTAGAGCTGCTTACTGGCATTGAGAAGACGACACTAGTCAAAATTCATTCCTTCAAGCTAGAATTACCATAAAAGCCAAGCAGAACAAATCAAGGGGCAGAATTTATAAATTTGGTTCATTTACTTTCCATTTTGTTTTCGTGCCTTGTGTTGTCCCATGGAGATGGAGGGTCTGACCTAGAAGGTTATAAGCATTTGTCTTCGCAATACTGAATGTAGAATGTGCAATCCCTGAGGCTATGTCCAATCTAGATCCAGTTTTCATGCATTTAATCACAAGCTGTATAAGGGCATTGAAAGTGGAACTGCAAGTGGGGTATTATGAAAAACATAAAGCCAGTCTGATAAACTCATCAAGCAGTAGAGCTGCCTACTGGCATTGAGAAGACAACACTAGCAAAATAAAATCATCCCTCAAAGCTAGAATTACCATAATGGCCAAGTAGAACATGCCTAAGGCAAAACCATTCGAGAACCAGAATTTATATGTTAAGTTCATTTACTTTCCATTCTGTATTAGTGTCTTGTCTTGTACCACTCCTTTAGAATAATGGAGGAGGTTTAGCCTAGAAGGTTATGAACAGTCGTCTTCACAATAGTGAATGAAGGACGCACAAACCCTGAGGCTACATCCAATCTAGATCCAGTTCTAATGCATTTAATCATCAATTGTGTAAGGTCATAGAAAGTGTAAGGGCAAATGGGATCTTCCTTATTAAAACTGAAAGCCAGATTCATAAACTCCTCAAGCTTCAGAGCTCCTTACTGGCATTGAGAAGACAACATTAGCAAAAAAAATAAAAAATCTTCCCCCAAAGCCATAAGGCCAAGCTGCACATGCCTAAGGCAAATCAA
Organism: Bufo bufo; assembly: GCF_905171765.1. Taxonomy (NCBI): domain Eukaryota; kingdom Metazoa; phylum Chordata; class Amphibia; order Anura; family Bufonidae; genus Bufo; species Bufo bufo. Next base: position 779,952,414 of record NC_053389.1, on the reverse strand, counting down.
TTCAAAGGGCAGAATTCATATGTTCATTTCATTTACTTTCTGTTTTGCTGCCATTTTTTGTACCACCCCTTAGAATAATGGAGGAGGGGGTCTAAGAAGGATATGAACATTCGTTTGCACAATAGTGAATACAGGATGCACAACCCCTGAGTCTAGCTCCAGTCTAGATCCAGTTTTGACACATATATGACCCCATGAATAGATAATAAAATATATTTTGGTGTGGTTTGTACAAATTACTTGGTCACAATAGTGTTGTGTTCGTGTGTTGTAGGCCGCCAATACTTTAATCAAGCTGTAGAACTGCTTACTGGCATTGAGAAGACAACACTAGCAAAAGTTCATTCCTCCAAGCTAAAATTACCATGAGGGCCAAGAAGCAGCACATGCCTAAGGCAGATTTCCTACCTTTTATTCATTACTTTCCATTCTGTCTTAGTGTCTTGTTTTATTCCACTCTTTGGAGTAATGGTGGAGGAGGTCTTACCTAGAAGGTTATGAACATGTTTCTTCACAATAGGGAATATAGGATGTACAATCCCTGAGGTTATGTCTACATATATGACCCCATAAATATATGATTGTATGTTTTAGTGTGGTTTGATCTTTTGTATTACAGTAATTACTTGCTAGCATTAGTGTTGTGTTCGTTTGTTCTAGGCAGCCAAGACTCTAATCAAGCTGTAGAGCTACTTACTGGCATTGAGAAGACAGCACCAGCAAAAGTTCATTCCTACGGGCTAAATTACCATAAGGGCCAAGAAGCAGCTCTTGCCTAAGGCGAAACTATCTGAGGGGCAGATTTTATTTATTTTCCATTCTGTTTTTGTCTCTTGTCTTATACCACCCCTTGGAGTAATGGAAAAAGTGGTCTTCTCTAGAAGGTTAAAAACATTTGTCTTCACAATGGTGAATGTAGGATGCATAATCCCTGAGGCTACATCCAGTCTACAGCCAGTTATGATGCATACATGACCCCGTAAGTGTATAATCGTATACTTTGTAGGAATTACTGGGTAGCGATAGCGTTGCGATCTTCATGAGTTGTGTTGGAGGTAGTCAGAGCTCTAAAGGCATGTGGTGTGAGGCTCCCTAGGTAGACGTGTAAGGGCATGGAGAGGTCTGTACAGTGAAAACCTCACACACAATCCCATATACCGCTCCCTCCTGTACTTCCTCTCCACAGGACGGTATTTTGTTTCATTTACACCGTACAGTCATCGGCGCTCAGCTTTCCAACACGCCAGCGCACCTCATTAAATAAAATAGTGTAAAACATGCCAATTAATATATTAATGTGCAGGCTGCGGGAGGGAGGAGGGAGGAGGCCCCCAAACGTCCCATGTGAGAGGCAGCCAGCTACAGACCAATCCAGCAGAGACTCGTTTAGAAATTACCCACAATGCCTCACCAAAGTGTGTTTCTGATACCAGAATGCACAGGGGGGCTTTAAATAATGGATTGCACCAGGAATCATTAAAAACAAAATGCATTTTTTTTTATTATTCCAGTGGATTTTTTTTTTCTTTTCCTTTGGCGAGGATAAAATGCGAGATGTAGAAATTGTGCGCCTTCTGACACATTCGGCATTGTTACTGGCTCTTAACCCCTTGCCTCCCGCGCGCGAGAAAGGTTTTTATGTACGTGAGCGGAGAACAGAATGGCTTGTCATCTTCGCGGAGAATGCCATTTGTTTGGCAGACTCGTCCTCTCCTTCGGTCTGGAGCGTTTGAGACTTGGCCTTCGGGGAGCAGTAAAATATATTCTTAGCTAGTGCTGTTGGGTAAATTCTAGCAGGCTGCAACCCCCTCGTAAGAATGCATTCCCGACGGAACGTGTGCATTTCCCATCCAGGATGTGAAAGGAACCATCAAGAGTTGAGTAGATTCGAAACAGCGCCACGCTTGTCTATGGGTTATGTCTGGTATTGCAGCTCATAGGTTTTTTATGAATCATCCTCTGAGCGGGCCACATACGCAATTATTTTTCTAGGATATAACAGGAATAAATATTCCAAAATAAACCCCAAACAGGAGTTTGATCTGGTTGTCAATTACACACTATACATTCTGCCTGCTACTCTACGAAGAGTGTCTCTTGGTCTGGAGGACTCAGAACATCCATCCATTACGCAAACAGCCCAAGGAGTTCAATGAGAACTGTGTAATACTTCATTTTTCCAGTGGAGACGCTGTCGGAGTATCGAACACTTCTGCCAGATTCTCAGAGCCCTTTCAGCAGGTCAAGTAGACCATGGATCACACGCTTCTCATCGTTTGGATCACTCATAGATCAGTCCAGAGGTTTGATAGTACCACGTTCCATGCTGTTGATGATGTTCCTCAGTGTGTTTCTGAGATTTAATCTCCTGCGAAACTTACTGAATAGATCATAATTCTGTAAGATATCTCCATCACTGCATGGATATTGATCTCTCACTGGAAGATGATGTCATTTCACAGTGTAGTTGCATTACTGTGACATTACTGTGTGCCTTATGCCTCTTCTATGACATCGCTGTGTGCCTTATTCATGTGCTGTGACATCGTCCTGAGCACCATCCCTGAGCTGTGACATCACTTTGTGCCTTCCTCCTGTGTTGTGACATCACTGCATGTCTTATACCTGTCCTATAACATCTCTGTGTGCCTTATCTATGTGCTGTTATATCATTATGTGATTTATCCCTGTGCTGTGACATCACTGTGTGCCTTATTCCTGTGCTGTGACATCACTGTGTGCCTTATCCCTGTGCTGTGACATCATTGTGTGCCTTATCCATGTGCTGTGATATCACTATGTGCCTTATTCCTGTGCTGTGACATTACTGTGTGCCTTATTCCTGTGCTGTGACATTACTGTGTGCCTTATTCCTGTGCTGTTATATCATTATGTGATTTATCCCTGTGCTGTGACATCACTGTGTGCCTTATTCCTGTGCTGTGACATCACTGTGTGCCTTATCCCTGTGCTGTGACATTACTGTGTGCCTTATTCCTGTGACATCACTGTTCGTCTTATCCCTGCACTGTGACATCACTGTGTGCCTTATTCCTGTGCTGTGACATCATTGTGTGCCTTATCCATGTGCTGTGATATCACTATGTGCCTTATTCCTGTGCTGTGACATTACTGTGTGCCTTATTCCTGTGCTGTTATATCATTATGTGATTTATCCCTGTGCTGTGACATCACTGTGTGTCTTATTCCTGTGCTGTGACATCACTGTGTGCCTTATCCATGTGCTGTGATATCACTGTGTGCCTTATTCCTGTGACATCACTGTTCGTCTTATCCCTGCACTGTGACATCACCATGTGCCTTATTTCTGTGCTGACATCACGCCTTATCCCTATGCTGTGACTTCACTGAGTTCATTATCATAGTTGTCAACAGTCCCGAATTTCCAGGGACTATCCCTGATTCTCAAATACACCCGAGCAAATTCAGGCTGTCCCAGCCGAAAATAGGCAGGACTAACATAACCATCACCAATAAGTGGGTTTTCCCAGGCAGACTTGGGGCGGAATAGGAGTACAAGGTCTAGATGCCCTGAATTATTCGACTAAAACATTAGGAAGTAGACATTATCCCTGTGCCATGACAGTATTACGTGCTATTTCCCTATGCTGTGATATTACTGTGTGCATTATCTCATGCTGTAATTTCACTGTAATCCTTGAAGAAAATCAAGAACAGAAATTGACCCCCTGCAGATTTTACCATTCGCAGCACCTTGGAAGAAGTACAGAAGATGCCTCCAGCAGGCGGGTGAGATTGGTCAAATCTCACCCTCTCGCCCTCTCCGGCTGTGAATTTTACCTGTACACATCTGCAGCACTTCCGCCCCAGGGTGGACCGACCCTAAAGGTCCAATTCAATGAAAAAGTGCGTGTAATTGACATTAATAGATGTGTGTGACCCCCACAAACCTTCAGATATCAGCAATTAGCTGTAATCTTCCCGCGGACACTGGACATTGAGTTGATCGTTATGGATTATTGCACAAACGCCAAATGAGTCTTTGGCGGATTTAATGGTAACGGTGAGGACCAATCGACTGCGGAGCTCTTAGTACGGATTTGCCCCTTTGAGCATCCCTACATAGCTAAATAATCCTTATGGCCTCTCGTAGAGTCCCCGGAGGTCCCTGTTCATATCTAAAGCAGAGTAATGATTTGTGCCATAGACTTATAGGACCAGTAAAGCATGAGCACAGTAGAGCTGAATCGATGTAGCAGAGCTGATATACCAGGCTGGGTATTATGGATGTAGCAGAGCCCACAATCCTTATGGTATAGCGGTTCTGACCAGACAACATTGTTCTCCTCCGTCAAGGAGCACCCTGGTCACGTATGTTGATTCCCCCTTCTGGCTGCCCAGTAATATGATCTATCCTTATCACTGACACCAGTCTACTTGAAGGCTAAGCCAGTGCCAAGCATCTCCTTCCTGCCATTAGTCTCCCCACTCCAAACATTCGCCGCTCTTCTGGACAAGAAGCCAGTATCCTGGAGTCTGCACCATGTCTCTAAATTGCTTCCTAATTAGGGGCTCCTGTTGACGCGTTAACGATGCTCCTTAAAATGGGTTGTGTCACAAAAAATGTTCTACTTTTTTTTTCAATCTGAATACTTTTGTCATTGCATGTCATTAATAATTTAGCATGGCCACTGAGCTATTCAATAAAATACATCTGTATATCGCCACCTGCTGTTTGTTCTTTTACTTATTTCTCGTCCACTTCACTAAGGTGGTCGCACGTGCTCAGTTTATATCATCAAGTGTCACCAGCCATATCTTCAGTTCGAAGCTGTGACAGACACAGGGAAAGAGCTACAGCAAAAAGGATATGCCCCCGAGAAAGGACACACACACACCCTCAGCTGTGATAGAGAGAGAGCTACAGCAGAAAGTACACACCCCTGAGCTGCCAGCCTGAAAAAAATGAATGGGGAGATCTCTGTATCCATGTGAGGTACAAGGCTCTAGCCTTTTAGAAAGATATTGTCATCTACCATATGATGTCTGATTCTCATTTTTTCATCAATCATGGCATAACCCCTTTAATGCATTTACATTGTGGAATTGAAGAGATGTTTATCAGCCACATTCAACATAAAGAGATAACAAGGGCAGATTGGCTCCTGGTGGGAGGGGGATTCAGATGTAAGGATAGTAAAGCTTCTGGGGGGGCTTTAGGGGACAGTATAGACAGAGAATCGCCTGGTAGGGCAGCACCAAGAAGAATTAGGAACCTGATGGAAAGTGGGCCAACATGGACAGTGAGGGACCTGGTAGATGAGGGAGGTAGACGGGAAAGAGAGATGGTGGAAACAGGAGCAGCAGAAACAGTGAGGCCCCTTGTGCAGGAAAGGGTGGAACCCAAAAATACTTGGAAATCCAAATGAGGTTCATCTCAGAGCCATCCAGGCTGCAAAGGCCAAAAAAATGATCCCTACTTCCTACTCTGCTTTTAATATAGAGCCCACTCTCAGATGCAACCCCCACTAATCATGGTGCATGATGTTCCAAGCCATGGGTTGGAGATGCCTAATGTATAAAATAGCAGGTGAACCATATATACTGTACATACTTACCATATGTAGGCCACATAGATGTAATTTAGTATGACTACGCATAGGACGCCGGCATCTATCAGTTTTTGATCAATTATAAAGGTAATGAAGCCTTTTCAGATGAACTTACCACCACCAAGGTGAAAATCCCCCAACTTTTTGCCAAAATTTAAGAACAGTCAAGACATAGCTGAATACACAAATACACAATGAATACTCGCAAGACAAGAGTAATAGTAGGAAAATGTGGGGCACCACGTATGTAGAGAACCTCTTATAGACAGAGAAGTTGACATGAGAGCAGTAAGATCTGAGGTCATCTTCACATATGCAGCAATGTCCATTAGAGGTTTGCTATCTATGTGGCGCCCCATGCCTCCAATATCACTCCTCTTTGGAGGGGATCAGGGAGGCTATACATGTGGTGAACCTTGCCTTCTCCTCTGGCAGCTATCTTGGCCACCTCAGAACCACCTGACAACTATACACTTAATGGCCACCATTACCATTGAAAATCTTTGCAACCAGTCAACAGGAGCATCTACACTGGTCCTTTGTGAGTTTTCTCTGATGGTTGGAAGATGTGAAGGCCTGAAAGGTGGCCTAATTTACAGACGCCTGGTCTAGTTCTCCCATGGATGGTGCTGTAGGCATGTACAACAAAACCTGGATACATGTGTGTGGAGTCAACTCGTGTTTTGTGAACAGTACTGTATGTTCTTCAAGAAAGTGACTCTCACAGAGACCTGCCATGAAATGTGCTTCTCCCCTAAATGTTTGGCAGGGAAAGTGAAATGAAATGAAACTGGTTCTGGAGAAGCGGAAGGTCAGAGGCGTTCTCCCGCAGCCGGCACATGTGAGGTGAAGTCTTTCCAAGCTGTTCTCAAGTCTTTGCTAAGCGATGATCTTACATCCGAATGTCACAGGCACTGTGTCACAAAACAGATGTTCTCCCAGCCCTGATTGCTGGAAATTTACTGTTCTTCATGAGGCCAAAAACAATGCGATTGTGTGAACTAAGCGGGATGTTTCTAAACCTTGAGAACTATAGGAGGATGGAATTAACCCCTTGTTATCTTCTCTTATATGCCTGAGACCTTAGATACCCAACATATTAATGTTTGATGAAAGTGCAAAAAATTGACCCATTCATGGATTACTATTGATTAGGGTCACATTGTGTCCATCTTAACACTGTTTCTACAAAGGGCAACTTAAGGGGGTTATCCCATGACTAATGTAGAAACTGAAAATAAGACATCATATAGGACATTACAAACTCCTTCTAACAAAGCTAGAACCAGCCCTGTACCACACATGGATCCAGAGATCTCCCCATACATTGCTCCAATTGCTCTGCTAGATTTATTTCAATCTCCCAGATCAGGGGACAGGGAGAATGTACTTTCTTGGGGGTGTATCCTTTTTGCTGAAGCTGGTGGCAGTTGAAGGATGGAACTGAGCACGTGCGTCCACCTTAGTGAGGTGGACAGAGAAAAAAAGGATTAGATTAGAAAAAACAGCAGGTGGAATCACTTTCGTGGTAGAACCTCTTTAAGGTGGCTCTACACATTATGGCAGACCACCTAATGTGATTGCCTCGACTCTACCCCAGTGGCAGATGTGGGTGGAAAGAAGGACTGCGCAGTTGAATTTCAACATGCCCGATGCTTTTGTTCTTGGGGAGATAGGCTGCCTTCAGAGGTGCCTACCAGTGGCTTATACCCCTTGCTAAGCCAAGTGTGCATGTGGCCATTATACACCATAGAGGACAAGATGGCAGGAATTTTGATCTCATGCATAAACTTCTGAAAAAAGTATAGTTTTTGCTCCAGTTCTATGCAAAATGTCAAATAAAACATTGCACCTGATAGCAAACTCAGCTTTGCTGCACCTATATTTTTTTTTAACTTGGTACCTATGTAACCTCTAGGAGACCTCTTTAAAGTGGCTTTCTATTCTAACGCAACCTCTCCGTAAACACAAGATGGTCACATATCTGCAGGTCCTATGAATAAACTGATAGCACCACAGAAACCCATGATGCCACCAGCCAAAACACATGTATCCCATCCGTCAAGAATTTACTCCCAGTTTCTAATCATTGTTCCAAAATTTAGGAATAATCATCCAAGAATTTCCCGAGTGGGACAAGGAGGAATGTTATGACTGACCTTGGCTACCATCAAATCCAACATTTCTATGGTGGTAATCCATGACCAATGGAACAATCAGAAAATTACGACTACCTGACAGAACCATATTAGAGAGGAGAGGACTACAAAAAGCCTCTCTCACCCCGGAGAACCCAGCACCTCCAGGCAGCCTACTGCTGCCTGGTGGTGGGAATTGTGTAATACCTCATTTCCCCTGTGGTGTCACTGTAGAGAAATTGATCACTTGCTGCCGGGTTTCCCTCTCACTGATTGCATCTGATCGCCGTGATCAGAAGGAACAAAGGGATCCCGAAGAGAGAGCAAACCCTTTTATTTGATGCCTCATGCACATTTTTCATAATGGATTGCAGGCGTGCGATACAAATCGGCCGTTAACAAAGCACAGTCGTAGACTTTATTTCAAAAGGAAATAATTCGGAGCACCGTTTGACACCGCGAGTGGCAGATCAATAGTCCCGCTTTCCCTAATTAGCGGCGAGCGGCGTCCCGCTACATGAGGGAAATATAAATACACATTGATACAAACAGGGATGTGCTGAACATGAAAGAAGCCAAAGATCTTATTTGCCATTCTTAATTGTGGAGCTTAAATGTTACCGCGGCTCCTGAGTGTTTAAGAAAGACTTTTTTTTTTTTTTTACAGACTCCATCGAGCCCTCGGCTAATTAAGAAAGAAGCAGGTGCACAGAAATTTCTAATTTAGGCAATTGTTTGTAATTAATAATGTTTACTTCCAGTGTCCTATCCGAGGCGGCTGGCCAAACCTCTGGAGTGATATCAGCCATTAACTGCAGCCCCCACTGTAATAATTAGTGGGAGGAGGGGGATGGGGGGGTCATGGGGGAGAAGAAAGTTGTAATATGAGGAGGTCCCGCTTTATAGCAGATATATGTTTCATTTTACTAATTAATGACAAGTTCCGAAGCCAATAATACTGTGATATCAAAGTTTAGGACCAGATGTAGCAGGGCTGAATTCGTCATTGAGGGCTGCACAGATAATATGGAAGGTTCGGGTAAAATTGTGTTCTTACTATGTGTTGTGCCAAGTGACACACTGAGGATGTACTTATGGAACCAACCAGGGACATCTTCACTTAGTCTAGGCTCCAAAGGTTTTTGGCACAGTAGATGTCATCGGACAAGTTCTGGACCTTGATGTCCAAGACTGTTTTCTGGAATCGTGAGATCACTACACGACAGGTTTATCATTTTGGATCTCGGCATTGTAAGGTGTTCAGACTGGACCTAAAGTAATGGTTGTTGACAAAGACTAAACTGCATAGCAGAGCCGAACTTGTTGTTTGTCTATGATAATGGAGCAGGTCTCTAGAACTACAGCTCGCACATGATGACATGTAGTTAGGTGGCCATACGTCCTACACAGCTGTCAGCCAAACTATGGGTAGCCAGCAGCACTTCCAGCTGTCACCCCCTCCCCCGTCCACATGCACACTTGGTTTGGCTGAGTGTGCATGTGTTCCCAGTAGGGATTGAGGAATGAGCTGCTGCCAGACATCTTGGGTGGAAGGATTGTGCATGTTGAAATCCCTCGATTTTGGTGATGATAGCCGACCACCCAGCCCCATACACACTGGATGGTGGGCTGGTCTTGCTGAAATCAGGGGGTTTGCCTACATTCATCTAATGTGTATGGCCACCTTAAAGGGGTATTCCCTTCTCAGACGTTGATGGCATAGCGCTAGGATATGTGTGGGTCCCATCTCTGGGAGCTGCTCCTATCTCCAAAACAGCCCCCCCCCCCCAAAAAAAAAAGTGAAGGAGAGCACACCACACTCAATTCACAGCAGTGGCATAGCAGTGAACGGAGAGGTGGCTGCGCTTGCGCAGTGCGCTTTCCATTTGTCACTATGGAACGTCTGAAAATAGCCAAGAGGAACTCCCAGAATAGTGAACGGAGAACACAGTGCGGATGCGCACCGTGATCTCTCTTTTACTTTGGGGGTCCCGTTCTGGAGATAGCGTTATGCCACCAATGTCACAGGTGGGCCGATTCCCTTTAAATCTTGACTGAGCGTGATATAAAAGACTGTACTTCAATTTTATATGCAATGTAATATGTCCCGATATAGCAGAGCTGAGTTTACCATTTGGCCGATATCAGGTAAAACCATTAGGGTATGATAGGTTTAAAGAGTTAAAGAAAATTAAATTCAGCCCTGCCACATCCTTTGCAAAATCTGCACCATTTACAGCACTCCTACATGCGTGGACACAAACGGCAGTCTGGCAGTGAGAGGGTTACTCCGCATAGCTTTCTGGGAAGTTCTTTGCTTATTTTGAGGTCCACTGGGATTCCCCATTTACCACACTCAGCAGAGCTGAGGTCAGCAGGTCAAAACGGAGAGATCCCCGCAGGACGTGTGGAGACTACTTTCCACAGCTAACAACGTTTCCCCCTGCACTTATCGCCCCGCACACTGCTCTAATATACTCCTATCTCTACATTACACACACGCCATCTTCTTGCTATGCAATAGCCGTACTGCAGAGAACACAGACAAAACACACAATGCTGGTCCTGGATATTTTTACAAAAATAACAGTGGAAGAAAATAAACTGGACCGGTGGTATATAAAAATAATATTAAAGCCCTGACTTAAAGGGGGGTGTGGGGAATGATAACATGGAATCTCCCCTTGATGAGCTGGAATGGAATAATAATAAAAAAAAAAAATAATAATGTGGATGCTCACAAGACTAAAGAGAGATTCGCGCACATACGTACACTTCTATGTGGCTGTCCAATAAGCTGGGATGTTTGGCAAAATGCGTCTTACTAAACGTATTACTCATCTTATCGGGTCCCTACTGGTCTCTGCTTCCTGGTCCTGCCTCGACACATAGGAAATGGCTGCTCAGCCAATCACAGCCTGTAGCGGTCACTAATGCAGCCCGTGATTGGCTGAGCCATTTCCTGGCTTGAGAAGTGGAGATCGGTGGGGACCTATTAATCAGATCAGAATGGCGGCGGAGGGGAATCATTGATGTAAGTAATGCTTCTTTTATAGTAAGGATACTTTCACATGTGTGTTGTAGAATCCGGCAGAGGATCAGCCTGCCGGAGTCCATCATATCCGGAATAGCCGGATACAGGCGGTAAACCGCCAGACCCTATTGACTATAATAGGACCAGGTGGGGGATCCGGTTGGTTTCTGGCCTGAGTGATGGGATTCAGCTGGACAAAAACTAGTGCAACCTCCAGTTTTTGCTTACGGAATCCCGATACTCATCCTGGAAACTAGCCGGAACCCATTATCGTCAATGGGTTCCGGCAGTGCACGGCAGTATCCGGCTATGCTGGATACGGTGAACTCCGGCAGGTTGTCGGAAACTATAACGTGTAAACATAGCCTTAAACCATTCTTATAAAAAGTTTTATCCTGCCGGATGCTGGATGAAAGGACTTCTACGATATGATGTTCCTCAAAAACAAGCGTTTGGGGGAAGTCATAACAGATCACCTGATTCTCAGAACTAGAGCAAGAACACGTTTTGGGGGGAAGTTTCCTTTATGCGGGGCTGTAGGTGATTATGTAATGACTTAGGGGTTAAAAACTGGAACATGAATCTGATAATTCTCATAGAAATTTTTGGAGAGCCATTATAAATTGGAAGGGATCAAGGTGATCTGTCTGATCAAAAAATATATCATACCATCTTCATATCTGTTATCTTAATAGAATTTTTTTTTTTACAGGAATGAGGGTCAGGGTAGGTAGAGGTAGACTGGAGCTAGTGGAATTTGAGTCTCTGTACAAAAATCTGCAGTATTTGTCATGAAGGTTTTCCAGTTATTTAGCTTTTCTCAGAAGATACTAATTTTTTTTAGGTTGTTACTTTTATTTTTTAAAAAATCTCATTTTATCTAGTGTGTTATACTCAGTCTTAGTGAATTCAAAGAAAAATTGGCGCCTGAGATGATTCAATACACAGATGAAAGAAAAAAGCGCAAATATACCAGAAACACTTGGAAATATATGACTCAAAAATAAAGTAATCCTAAAGTACCCAAAAAGTAGCTGCTGAAATCTAATTGTTGGTAGAATTTTTTTTACTAAAATTAAGATGCAATTTTCTCAAAATATTGAACCATGAAATAATTTATTAAAATAATAAAATATTTATTAACTGAATTATGCATCTCTTTTTTGATCAAAGTAAAAAAAAAAAAGAAAAATCTAAAAATAAAATAATTTCAATTACAAATTGAAAAATTATTTTAACAGATTTTTTTAAACTTTTTATTTGTTTTTATAACTTTTTTTTACGTTAGACTGTTTAAGAACATTTCCAACTAATGAAAAGTTTAGCAAAATTAAATTCAAAAATAATAATCAAAGTTAAAAGTAATCAAAAACAAATTGTCTAAAAGAAAAAAAGTTTAATCATTTTGTGAACTCTTTCAGTAATATGAATTCTACAATTTTTCAGGCAGCTTTGGTTATCTGGTTGGGGTGATGCTAAGTAGCTGAGAACACAGAGAAAAGACAAGTATGTATCTTATGATTGGATTTCATTTTCACTGCTCGTTAATTAATTTTCCAAGATCAAAAAAGTCATCTACAGAGGCTCGATCTGAACAATATTCCAGGTATTTCATTAATTTCATTGATTCTCACAATCCTTGGAAACACAGACCATAAACATCAAGTTAAACACCTCTCTGAACCGCCACTTTTGCCACTCCTGGGACCAAGCAACAAAGAAACAGGTCAACAAGGTCAGCATCAAGACCACCACATTCAGATTCTTCATAGCTCCACACCCTTCCATCAACCTCTGACACCTTCTCAATAGCTAGATGACACCTTCAACCCTCCTACCTCCCGAAAGAGAAATATACTAAGGTCTTAGAGGCCCTTCCCAGGGGCTCACAAATGACCCAAAGTCCATCTTAAAGGATAAAGTAATCAAATTTACTGTCTACCTACTGGAAAATAATGTATCAATTGCATGGTAGAAAACAATCAAGGAAGGACACATGAAACTTCACAAAAATTGGTTTCAAGGCCAACTCAAACCATGACCCAACTCAAGGACCATAACATGTGGTACTTATAAATCACACTTGGGTATGTACACTTTTGCAATAATTTGTCTAATGCAACAACTTTACATAATCATTTGTCTAATGCAACAACTTTACACAATGTCTTGATTCTGTATGTTGTAACATTTTGTGTACACAGCTCCTCAGCAGACTTATGTTTCTCTATGGCTATAGATTACAAACCAACCTGGAGTACTCTGATCCTGCAATCATACTCCAATACATATGTCTCCTCATCCTTGCTGACCTTATGAACACGTGAAAGATATTTTTGGAGAATCAGACTACGTAGAGTTTGTAGTCTATAACCATGGAGACAAGTAGATATGCACAGGAGCTGTAGACAAAAAAACGGTAGGAGCCTACAGACCTGGAGTAATCTGATCACGCATTTATGCCTCATTACTGTACATATGTCACCTAATTCTTGCTGACCTAACGAACACATAGATAGATTAAAGAAATTTTTGGAAAATCAGACTATGTAGAGTTTGTAGTCTGTAACTATGGAGACAAGTAGCTATGCATAGGAGCTGTAGACATAAAATGGTAGGATACTACAAACAAACCTGGAGTACTCTGATCCTGCAATCATACTCCATAACATCTGTCTCCTAATTCTTTCTGATCTTCTAAACACAAGGAGATGCGAAAGAGATTTTTTGGACAATCAAACTACGTGGAGTTTGTAGTCTGTAACCATGGAGACACGAAGATCTGCAGAGGAGCTGTAGACACAAAATGGTAGGAGACTACAAACAAACCTGGAGTAATCTGATCCTGCAATCATTCTCCATAACATCTGTCTCCTAATTCTTGCTGACCTAATGAACACATGGACAGATGAAAGATATTTTTGAAAAATCAGACTACATAGAGTTTGTAGTCTGTAACCATGGAGACAAGTAGATCTGCAGAGGAGCTGTAGACACAAAATAGTGGGAGAATACAAACAACCTGAAGTAATCTGATCCTGCAATCATACTCCATTACATGTGTCTTCTAGTTCTCGCTGACCTTATGAACACATGGACAGATGAAAGAGATCTTTGGAGTATCAGACTACGTAGAGTTTGTAGTCTGTAACCACGGAGACACGTAGATCTGCCCAGGAGCTGTAGACACAAAATGGTAGGAGTATTTTTTCATTAAGAGTATTTGTAAAGTTGTTTTATTTCTTATTTTAGATGCATTAGAGCAATGAAAAAAACTGGTCACCGAGGTGGACATGGCTTCTCCCGGAAGCAGCACCACTCCTGTGCGTGTTTAGTAGTACAGCTTAGTTCCATACAAGTAAACAAAGCTGAAATACCCAGGAGTGGTGCTGTTTCTCGAAGACACATTTAAAGGGGTTACAAAAACTTTGCTGCTGTCTTCCACAAACAGCGCCACTCTTGTGGCCAAGTCTGGTGGTGCAACGCACTTGAACAGAACTGAACCAGACATAGCCATATATTCAAGTGGCGCTGTTTCTACAGGAAATCAGCCATGTTTTTGTAGTCTGCTGAACTCCTTTAAATGTGTCAGCTAGTGTGAAAGCGCTGGGTTCCCTGGATGTTATAGTGGTCAAGGACATGCTAGGAGTAGTAGTTTTAGAACAGCAGGAGAACCACAGATTGCAGACCACTGTGTTACTGGTTAATGGGATGACTGTGTGTGTTTACTGGTATGGGTTAATGAGGCGTGTGCTCCGCTGTTTTATTACAGCGCAAGGGGCGACCGTGCAGCGATGTGTAATAGCGGAGATCCTCTGTGCCTCATTAGTAAATGGGCTCTCATCAAATGTGAACCTGATCTATTATTACACCGAGCCGCATTCTCCTGCCTGGCCAATAAACTTACAGACTCGCTCGCTGAACCCTCAATTATTCCCAAGCCGTCCGTGCCGCAGCTCGTAACATATGCTGAGGCTTCCTAAGCAAACAGAGGTATTAAAAGAAGCAGCAGCAGAGATATTAACCTTGTCCGGAGAGTTTAATTTCTGGGATTTACTGTCAATGTTATATGGTGGTGATATTAATAACTTGGGAAGCTATCCCGAAATAAAAGACAATTGCATGTATAGCAGCTCCTCGATATACTGATATTTTTCCTATGATACACATGGAGGACTGTGAGCAACATATGAGATACAAAAAAGGGTCTGCTTTGTTTGCCCCCAGAAACAGTGCCCCTTCTGTCTTAGTGTTGTATTGCAGGTCTGCCCCATTCAATGGAGATCAGCTGCAATACCTGTCACAGCCCGAGAGTGTCACTAGTGTTTCTAAAGACGTTCTAATGATCATTTAATATTCTAGAATGCCTTTAATCTGGCACCTATTATGCCTTAGGTGCTGGGCGACAAAACCAAGCACCGTAATGGGGCCCCGTGTCTTGTACGCCACTATAACCCTTCATTTCTATGGGAGAGGCTTATGCAGGTTACTGAATCTGCATTAAAAAAAATTCTACCATTTTCAAACCAGCTCCTAGATCTGAATACTTTTGTAATTGCATGTAATTGAAAATTTTGCAAAGCCAGTGAGTTAGTCAATAAAATGTATCTGTATAGCGCCACCTGCTGTTTATTTCTATGCTTATTTCTTTGTCCTGCTCACTGAGATGGCCGCACATGCTCAGTTTCATCCTTCACCTGCCTCCTGAGCTGTGATAGGGAGAGCTGTGACACGCCTCCTGAGCTGTGATAGGGAGAGCTGTGACAGGAAGAGCCCACCCCCTGAACTGCAGCAGGAAGAGCCCATCCCCTGAGCTGCAGCAGGAAGAGCCAACCCCCTGAGCTGCAGCAGACAGGACACTCCCCTTGATCCGCCAGCTTGATATACATCTAGCAGAGCAATGAATGGGGAGATCTCTGGATCCATGTGAGGTACAGGGCTGGTTCTAGCTTTGTTAGAAAGAGATTGTCATGTACTGTATGATATCAGATTTAAATTTTTTTACATTATTTATGGGATAACCCATTTAAAGAGACCAGTCCTGTATGTAGACTTACTGGAAGTACTCCATAAGATGGAGCACCCTGCCTGAGCTGCTTCCAAGGAATGGCACGGTGCCAGACAGAATCCTACTCCGTACTGATGAGGGGCACACTCCCCAAAACGGCTGTCTACAGATTGATATCTGGCCTGGCTACATTCCCTTGTCTAATCCAAAGGCTTGTTGGAAAGTCGGATCTTGACTCCTAGGGCTCCACTTCCAATAGGTGGCGCTGGTGAGATAGTGCTCTTTCTTGGTAGATACCTCCTTGCTATTTTTTTGGGAGGCAATCTTTGCCACGTATCCCTCTAGAAATAAGTTGCATCTGCCAGTTTCTCAGGGAACACATTGCTTGCCTCTTCCTCTAAGGAGCAGCTTAGAAGGAAAGGAAAGATTTACAGCCTATTCTCAACACAGATAATGGCAGATAATTTGTTATTGGCCGTGTAAAGGTTAACACTGAAATAATTCACACGACTAATCCAGTGTAATAGGCTTGGAGTGGGTAATTAACAGCTGTACCAGTACTGCACCAGTGATTGATATCTGCAGTTATTACTGCGCAGCCGACGTTATAAAACAAGCCCAGCACAAAGTACACACGTTATTCTACTTATATATACAGATGTACCCATCCAGGTACCAAGGGATCCAGTCCTGATCATCTACAGGCAGGAGATCTCTGGATATTAGGTATAACCAGCGTTGTGTGATCCTGTCCTGATCATCTACAGTCAGGAGATCACTGGATATTAGGTATAACCAGCGCTGTGTGGTCCTGTCCTGATCGTCTATAGTCAGGAGATCACTGGATATTATATATAACCAGCACTGTGTGATCTTGTCCTGATCATCTACAGTCAGGAGATCTCTGGATATTAGATATAACCAGCGCTGTGTGGTCCTGTCCTGATCATCTACAGTCAGGAGATCACTGGATATTAGATATTACCAGCACTGTGTGATCCTGTCCTCATCATCTACAGTCAGGAGATCACTGGATATTAGGTATAACCAGCGTTGTGTGATCCTGTCCTGATCATCTACAGTCAGGAGATCACTGGATATTAGGTATAACCAGTGCTGTGTGGTCCTGTCCTAATCATCTACAGTCAGGAGATCTCTGGATATTAGATATAACCAGTGCTGTGTGATCCTGTCCTCATCATCTACAGTCAGGAGATCACTGGATATTAGGTATAACCAGCGCTGTGTGATCCTGTCCTGATCATCTACAGTCAGGAGATCACTGGATATTATATATAACCAGTGCTGTGTGATCCTGTCCTAATCATCTACAGTCAGGAGATCTCTGGATATTAGATATAACCAGTGCTGTGTGATCCTGTCCTGATCATCTACAGTCAGGAGATCACTGGATATTAGGTATAACCAGCGCTGTGTGATCCTGTCCTGATCATCTACAGTCAGGAGATCACTGGATATTAGATATTACCAGCGCTGTGTGATCCTGTCCTGATCATCTACAGTCAGGAGATCTCTGGATATTAGATATAACCAGCGCTGTGTGATCTTGTCCTGATCATCTACAGTCAGGAGATCACTGGATATTAGATATTACCAGCGCTGTGTGATCCTGTCCTGATCATCTACAGTCAGGAGATCTCTGGATATTAGATATAACCAGCGCTGTGTGATCTTGTCCTGATCATCTACAGTCAGGAGATCTCTGGATATTAGATATAACCAGCGCTGTGTGATCCTGTCCTGATCATCTACAGTCAGGAGATCTCCGGATATTAGGTATAACCAGAGCTGTGTGATCCTGTCCTGATCATCTACAGTCAGGAGATCACTGGATATTAGATATAACCAGCGCTGTGTGATCCTGTCCTGATCATCTACAGTCAGGAGATCTCCGGATATTAGGTATAACCAGCGCTGTGTGATCCTGTCCTGATCATCTACAATCAGGAGATCTCTGGATATTAGAAATAACCAGCGCTGTGTGATCCTGTCCTGATCATCTACAGTCAGGAGATCACTGGATATTAGATATAACCAGCGCTGTGTGATCTTGTCCTGATCATCTACAGTCAGGAGATCACTGGATATTAGATATTACCAGCGCTGTGTGATCCTGTCCTGATCATCTACAGTCAGGAGATCTCTGGATATTAGATATAACCAGCACTGTGTGATCTTGTCCTCATCATCTACAGTCAGGAGATCTCTGGATATTAGGTATAACCAGCGCTGTGTGATCCTGTCCTGATCATCTACAGTCAGGAGATCTCTGGATATTAGGTATAACCCTGAGATTGTGCCAGTTTATTGGTGGACGTCACATTCCACTCATTGCATTACTGTTTGCTCAGGGTAGATGTGTGTTGGAGGCAGTGCAGCACGTGTAGTGCATTAGTAAAGGATAGTAAATTAGGATGACTGTTAAAAAAACACACATAATGGCCCCTTTCTTGGTGTCTCCCTCTGAGCTATTAGTGTCTTGTACTAAAGGCTTTCACCTCTGCAATCAGTTACAGATGTGGTGGGAGTGGTGGAAATAGCTCAGGAACATGTTCCTCCTGATTGTCTTACTTCACAGAGAATGGAAACAAAGTAACAACAGATTCATGGAGTGAAATGTCAGCGTTACATATCGATACAATGTGGCAGCAAACACCAGACATGATCCAAAGTTTCATTCCATTTTCTACACAGCAAGGTTCTTGGAGGAACCTATCCAGTGTTTCTCATAGTAAGACAGATACCGCACCAAACTGGAGAAAAATTTCTGGCCCTCCCTGTCACAGCCCCACAACCAGGAACCTCAATAGTCCTCAAAAACAAGAGCACTGCAATGAAGATCATGACCAATGTAGAAAACAGTCCACCAGGGACCTCTAGGACTAAGGCTTCATGCAGATGAGCCCAGTGCAATATACAGAACACAACTGAGGGTAAGAGAGTGAGACCTAATGACTGAAGTACGGGCAAATCATTCCTTGGATTTTGGAGCACAGACCATCAGGTTTCAAAATTACACAACACCCCAACCTTTTTCTAGTGCACAAAGCATAGTACATATGAAGACACTGCATTCCAGGTCTAATTGGGACATAGTATGGACTCTATGACCAGTATACGATACCCTTTTACATGGGCCGGGGATTAGGAACAAGCATTTGTACAGATGTTATGGTTTGGCCATCACTGCGCCGTCTAAACGCCCCACCAATCACTGAGTGGACAATTGAAGTGCAGCCGACAATATGCAAACTGTATGGGGGATGAACAATTCTATTAGCGATCATTCATCCCCCATGCAATATGCATCGGTCCATGTAAAAGGCCCTTTAAGTGGCAGCCTATAGACTTGTTATATTCCCAATCGGGGCTGTCATTGGCAGAAATGTCATATGCCACAATACATCGACCAGTTCATCATGTAGAGGCCACCACTCTATTCTTCTGCCACCAGGCCTCCTACATACCACCATAACTGGTTTCCACATCCATCAATAGACACAGACAGGAAATTTAAAGGGCCATGAGAGCTTACAATCTAATGGACTCATAGAACATGACATTCGGCTGGGGATAGTTGAGGACTGTTGTGACATAGTCCATAGGAATGACTGAATGAAGCTAGTTTCACACGTCCTCTGGATCCGGCATAGCCAGATAGTGCTGTGTGCCCACCAGACCCCAGTGACTATACTGGGATGTCAGCAATCCCCCCACATCTCATTATAGTCATTGGGTCCGGTGGGCACTTGGCACTATCCGACTATGTCGTAACCAGCGCACTCGGGCAGGGGGTTCTCTGCCGTAACAGCCTGCCCGATTTCTTTGACACATGTTTGTGTGCATGAGCCCTTAAAGGGATATTCAACTCAGTAGAAATGAGTGGATTTCCAATTCACCCAAATTAACCGTCACATTTGATTCAAGTCAGATTTATTCAAAATGTGCTGAAAAAGTCTCTCTCTATCATTGTGTCTCTCTTTCTGCCTTTCTGTCTTTCTATCTCTCGTTCTGTCTCTCTTTCTATGTCTCTGTCTCTCTTTCTAGATATGTCTTTCTTTCTATCTTTCTGTCTCTCTTTCTATTTCTCTGTCTCTTTCTATCTCTCTGTCTCTCTTTCTATTTATTTGTCTCTTTCTATCGCTCTGTCTCTCTATCTCTCTATCACTCTTTCTATCTTTCTGTCTCTTTCTATCTCTCTGTCTCTTTCTATCTCTGTCTCTCTTTCTATCTCTCTCTCCCCTTCTATCTCTCTGTCTATCTTTCTGTCTCTCTTTCTATCTCTCTGTATCTTTCTATCTTTCTGTCTCTTTCTGTCTCTCTTTCTATCTCTCTGTCACTCTTTCTATCTCTCTGTCTCTTTCTAACTCTTTGTATTTCTTTCTCTCTCTCTCTCTGTCTATCTCTCTGTCTTTATTTCTACCTCTCTGTCTCTTTCTATCTCTGTGTTTCTCTTTCTATCTTTCTGTCTCTCTGTCTTTCTGTCTATCTCCCTGTTTCTCTTTCTATCTCTGTCTCTTTCTATCTCTCTGTCTCTCTTTATTTCTCTCTCTCTGTCTTTCTTTCTTTCTTTCTCGCTTTCTATCTCTGTCTCTCTTTCTAGCTCCCTGTCTCTCTTTCTGTCTCTCTGTGTGTCTCTCTTTCTATCTCTGTCTTATTCTATCTCTCTGTCTCTCTTTCTGTCTCTCTTTCTGTCTCTCTTTCTGTCTCTCTGTCTCTCTTTCTATCTCTCTGTCTCTCTTTCTATCTCTCTGTCTCTTTCTATCTTTCTGTCTCTCTTTCTAGCTCTCTGTCTCTCTTTCTATCTCTGTCTCTCTTTCTATCTCTCTGTCTCTTTTTCTATCTCTGTCTTATTCTATCTCTCTGTCTCTCTTTCTGTCTCTCTTTATATCTCTCTGTCTCTCTTCCTGTCTCTCTTTCTATCTCTCTGTCTCTCTCCTTTATTCTCCCAAATCGAATGACACAAAATTCGGGCTCGGTAGAATCAGAACTTTGTGAAAAATTTGGGTCGAATCTCCGAATTTTAGAATCAATTCGCTCCTCTATAACTTTCAGCAATTCTCGATTCCTCATAGTTTTCAAGATCTCTGCTTGCTGTCCTACGTAAGGTGATTACAATATGATTGCACTTCTTACGGCTACGGCTGTTAGCTATCACACAGAATAACGGCCGGTGGCCATGAACATGGCAGACACATATAGTTCTGGAGTGACTGGGGGGTGTCGTCTATTCATCATTTCTGGAGTTTGGATTTTTTTTCTATGTATTATAATTCTATTTCATTTTTTAATTCGCCAGCGGAAGAGAGTCTAGGTGATAAGCGAGGGCTGTGAATGCTGGCATCCACACCAGCCACACTGGGACGCCCTTGGCAGAATAGCACAAATCCCAAGCAGAGACGAGGCAGCTTGCTAGCACAGACTCACTAGCCGTCTAGGGAATCTAGAAGCCCAGTGTACAGCAAGGGAGGGGGTTTAGTCTACATAGTAATAGCTCCGAGCGATAACACACATGAGACTGGAAGCCTATAGTAAAGCAAAATTCACATCCGATTCTTAGGCTGTAATTACCGGCAAGGAACATGGAGTAACAAGGGAGCATATTATCTATACTCCGAGCACACACACATCCCATGTGAAGAGGCATGATGGAGCCTGGGCCATACTAATGTATGGTAATCAGCATGGCTCGATGCGTGTACTGCATAAACACGGCTCCTATGTGTGTCTTCTGTGCCGTGTATCTGGATTTGTGCCTGGTGATTACGTCCCCCTAATAGAAGAGGGGGCACCCAATCAGAACACATCTTGCTCATGTGTAGCATTTAGTATTGCAGCTTAACCCAAGTGCAATACCAGGCATAGCCTACAGACAAGAGTGGCGCTGTTTCTTAAAAAAATACAGAATTTTGTTTTACTAATCTCTCCCTATAAGGCCCCTTCAGACAACCGTATGAAAGGGTCAGCATCCGTTCCACAAAAGTGCGGACCCATTCATCTCAATGGGGCCACAAAAGATGCGGCGGGCACACCTGTAGAGAAAACAAGTGTTTATGAAATCTGAGCCATGGTTGACAAAATCACATTTTAGTGCTGATCTTCAAGGCTCCAGCTAACCAGTTTTTGGATTTATCCCTATAAATCTAGAATTAAAAATTAAACAACGTTTCCATATCGTTATATAAACAATACATCTCCGTGGTAACAGACAACAAACAAATTCTAGGTAGTCTGATCCTGCAGTTTTTCAATTTCTAACTTTCTTCAGTTTTTTCCCCTTTATTTTGGTAGGTTACCCCTTGATAGAAGTTAAAAAGACTTCAGGATCAGACTACACAGGGTTTGTTGTCTGTTACCATGGAGACACATAGGTCTGCATGGGAGCTGACTTTTTTTATTTAAACTTATTGCAATGTTGTTTCATTTTTTGCTTTTTTTTTATGATTTGAAAGAATATAACCAGTTGTTGTTGCAGACCTAGCCTTTATGGACACTACCAAATTCACCAGATACCCCAGGATTGTGGCATGTTACATTCCAGTGTGTGCGCGCTTAATGTGCCTATAGCGTGCTGGTGTGCATATCCACTGAAGCAATGGGTTTTGCAGATGAGAGAAGCAGATGGTCCTAGGAATGTACAGAAAGCTGTGGGCAGCAAAAGGTCTCACAGGACAACAGAAGAGCACAGAATATTTATCAAGGCGGAGGAGACACTCTGTTACTTGGAGGACACACCCTGCAACAACCACAATGCAGCACAGCGGCCTTACAGTCAGCCTGCTACACCATCAACAATGCAGGGCCAGAGCAGCAGATTGCAGCATTATAATACCGCATGTCCACATGTCACCACAGATCCTCAGCTCTGATAACCAGGTACATGATCAGACCGCCATGTCAGCCCAGATGTCCTACCTGTCAATGATGACGGGGTCAGATGGGGTCTCGTTCCGGTTACCGCAGCTTTTCTTCTCACAACAGCGACTGAAACACAGAAAGAAAGATGGGTCAGATAAAGAACAACCTACAGCAGATCAAGAGCGTGCCCCCAATACCACCCTGCAGTAGATGACGGGCCCCCAATACCACCCTGCAGTAGATGAGAGGCCCCCAATACCACCCTGCAGTAGATGAGAGGCCCCCAATACCACCCTGCAGTAGATGAGAGGCCCCCAATACCACCCTGCAGTAGATGAGAGGCCCCCAATACCACCCTGCAGTAGATGAGAGGCCCCCAATACCACCCTGCAGTAGATGACGGGCCCCCAATACCACCCTGCAGTAGATGAGAGGCCCCCAATACCACCCTGCAGTAGATGAGAGGCCCCCAATACCACCCTGCAGTAGATGACGGGCCCCCAATACCACCCTGCAGTAGATAACGGGCTACTAGTACTACCCTGCAGTAGATGACGGGCCTCCATTACCACCCTGCAGTAGATGACGGGCCCCCAATACCACCCTGCAGTAGATGACGGGCCTCCATTACCACCCTGCAGTAGATGACGGGCCCCCAATACCACCCTGCAGTAGATGACGGGCCTCCAATACCACCCTGCAGTAGATGAGAGGCCCCCAATACCACTCTGCAGTAGATGACAGGCCCCCAATACCACCCTTCAGTAGATGTTGGGCCCCCATTACCACACTAAAGTAGATGACGGGCCCCCAGTACTACCCTGCAGTAGACGACGGGCCCCCTATACCACCCTGCAGTAGATAATGGGCTACTAGTACTACCCTGCAGTAGATGACGGGCCCCAATACCACCCTGAAGTAGAGGACGGCGCAGACACAAGAAGCCGAAGTTATATTCAGTACTGGAGTATTACATATCATACCCTAACTGCAAAGTCATTGGGTCAAACACATATAGATCGATAGATATATCCATACATACATTCATAGATACACAGATAGATAGATAGATAGATAGATAGATAGATAGATAGATAGATAGATAGATAATTAGATAAAAAGATTTATAGAGAGATGGATGGATGCGTAGACAGACATAGATAGATAGATTGAATTAGATATGATGTTCATGAACCCGATATAAGAAGTAATATGCCCTCCATCCAGGACCATCATAAACTAGTAGAAGATGAAGGAAGATATGTCTTCTCAGTAGTGAAAACAATTCTAACTCCGGAAAAATTTCTGATATAGTCCCACAATGGGCACCGAGCATTGCCTATGAAGAATGTAAGGACATAGCAGTGCTAACCAGCAGACACACTCGTCTCTGCACCACACATTGCTCTGCACACGCACTTGGATCCCCATCATCCTTTGTGTTACATTCTGCTCCTGCTGATTGCATAACAAAAGTGTGTAAATTCCCACCATCTGTCTGAGCAGGACATGGTGACCAGCAGCCGCCCAGGCCCAGGGCTGAGCCCCAGCTGGGGGGATTGCAGGCTGTCAATGTCTCTCTTCTGAAGCAGCTGTAGGTCTGACATAGCCCCCATCAGTCTGCCACACATCACAATGCCCTTTATGTATTGTTACTGCGCCATTGTGGTGTGCAGCCCAAAGACATGGGGCAGAGAAGCTCCGCCAAGCCTGATGGGTGACCCATTGCAATAATCAGCTTCCAAACTGGGTCCAAGTATGACCTACTGTGCAAAAGAAGCTGGACACAGAGAGGTTTAACTTCACAAAATCTGTAGCAGGTCCCCATCTAACAAGTGCCATTTATATTACTGGCATGGGCATAGATACCAGGGGAACAGCTGATATGGGGTCCAACAACTAAGGGGGCTCCTTTCCACTAAGACTTATGGTCAGTTAGTGATGAGCATGGATGATGGAAAGATCAAATGTGGCAACATCCCAAGTTTCACTATGAAGCCCTGTGGTTGCTCCTGATGTGTACATCATCCCGTCCATAAGCAGCACTTTTCATGTCATCTCTGTGATATGACATCACTGTGTTTATTATCCCTGCACTGTGACATCACTGTGTTTATTACCCCTGTACTGTGACATCACTGTGTTTATTATCCCTGTACTGTGACATCACTGTGTTTATTATCCCTGCATTGTGACATCACTGTGTTTATTATCTCTGCACTGTGACATCACTGTGTTTATTATCTCTCTACTGTGACATCACTCTGTTTATTATTTCTGTACTGTGACATCACTGTTTATTATCCCTGTTATGTGACATCACTGTGTTTATTATCTCTGTACTGTGACATCACTGTGTTTATTATCTCTGTACTGTGACATCACTGTGTTTATTATCCCTGTACTGTGTCATCGCTGTGTTTATTATCCCTGTACTGTGACATCATTGTGTTTATTATCCCTGTACTATGACATCACTGTGTTTATTATCCCTGTACTATGACATCACTCTGTTTAATATCTCTGTACTGTGACATCACTGTGTTTATTATCCCTGTACTGTGACATCACTGTGCTTGTTATCCTTGTACTGTGACATCACTGTGTTTATTATCCCTGTACTGTGACATTACTGTGTTTATTATCCCTGTACTGTGACATCACTGTGTTTATTATCCCTGTACTGTGACATCACTGTGTTTATTATCCCTGTACTGTGACATCACTGTGTTTATTATCCCTGCACTGTGACATCACTGTGTTTATTTCCTCTGCATTGTGACATCACTCTGTTTATCTCTGCATTGTGACATCACTGTGTTTATTATCCCAGTACTGTGACATTACTGTGTTTATTATCCCAGTACTGTGACATCACTGTGTTTATTATCCCTGCACTGTGACATCACTGTGTTTATTTCCTCTGCATTGTGACATCACTCTGTTTATTATCCCTGCATTGTGACATCACTGTGTTTATTATCCCTGCATTGTGACATCACTGTGTTTATTATCCCTGCATTGTGACATCACTGTGTTTATTAACTCTCTACTGTGACATCACTTTGTTTATTATTTCTGTACTGTGACATCACTGTTTATTATCCCTGTGCTGTGACATCACTCTGTTTATTATCTCTGTACTGTGACATCACTGTGTTTATTATCTCTCTACTGTGACATCACTCTGTTTATTATCTCTCTACTGTGACATCACTGTGTTTATTATCTCTGTACTGTGACATCACTGTTTATTATCCCTGTGCTGTGACATCACTCTGTTTATTATCTCTGTACTGTGACATCACTGTGTTTATTATCCATGTACTGTGACATCACTCTGTTTATTATCTCTCTACTGTGACATCACTGTATTTATCATCCCTGTACTGTGACATCACTGTGTTTATTATCCCTGTACTGTGACATCACTCTGTTTATCATCCCTGTACTGTGACATCACTGTGTTTATTACCCCTGTACTGTGACATCACTGTGTTTATTATCTCTGTACTGTGACATCACTGTGTTTATTATCTCTGTACTGTGACATCACTCTTTTTATCATCCCTGTACTGTGACATCACTGTGTTTATTATCTCTGTACTGTGACATCACTGTGTTTATTACCCCTGTACTGTGACATCACTGTGTTTATTATCCCTGTACTGTGACATCACTGTGTTTATTATCCCTGCATTGTGACATCATTGTGTTTATTATCCCTGTACTATGACATCACTCTGTTTATTATCCCTGTACTATGACATCACTCTGTTTAATATCTCTGTACTGTGACATCACTGTGTTTATTATCTCTCTACTGTGACATCACTGTGTTTATTATCTCTCTACTGTGACATCACTGTGTTTATTATCCCTGCACTGTGACATCACTGTGTTTATTATCCCTGTTATGTGACATCACTGTGTTTATTATCCCTGTACTGTGACATCACTGTGTTTATTATCCCTGTGCTGTGACATCACTGTGTTTATTATCCCTGTAATGTGACATCACTGTGTGTATTATATCTGTACTGTGACATCACTGTGTTTATTATCCCTGTACTGTGACATCACTGTGTTTATTATCCCTGTACTGTGACATCACTGTGTTTATTATCCCTGTACTGTGACATCACTGTGTGTATTACATCTGTACTGTGACATCACTGTGTTTATTATCTCTGTACTGTGACATCACTGTGTTTATTATCTCTGTACTGTGACATCACTGTGTTTATTATATCTGTACTGTGACATCACTGTGTTTATTATCCATGTACTGTGACATCACTGTGTTTATTATTCCTGTACTGTGACATCACTGTGTTTATTATCCCTGTACTGTGACATCACTGTGTTTATTATCCCTGTACTGTGACATCACTGTGTTTATTATATCTGTACTGTGACATCACTGTGTTTATTATCCCTGTACTGTGACATCACTGTGTTTATTATCTCTGTACTGTGACATCACTGTGTTTATTATCTCTGTACTGTGACATCACTGTGTTTATTATCCCTGTGCTGTGACATCACTGTGTTTATTATCCCTGTACTGTGACATCACTGTTTATTATATCTGTACTGTGACATCACTGTGTTTATTATCCCTGTTATGTGACATCACTGTGTTTATTATCCCTGTACTGTGACATCACTGTGTTTATTATCCCTGTACTGTGACATCACTATGTGCATTATCCTTGTACTGTGACATCACTGTGTGTATTATTCCTGTGCATAAGGAAGAGCAAAGCAATATTTAGCTTTTTGTGTTCTGCTATATTACAGCTGAATGCGGTCATGGTTGTGTGTCACCCCACTACATTTCTTGTTGTGGGCCCCTGGTGACTTATGGGACCCCTGATTACTAGTGTCGCCTTATGTGACAAAGGGCCACCTCTGTGCCCTGTTTAGCTATTATAGGACAGCATATCCTGGGTTAATGACGCCATTCCCTACCTTCAGTCTCCAGGGTCAGAACTTTGTTGTAATTTTTGCATTTTTAGAGTTCCTGATAAAATAGTGACAATTCTCCGATCTGAAGAGACACAAGTCACTAATTGGGTGCAGTAACTAATTAGCCTTTTGTTCCTGGACTGAATCAGTAAGGAGTCAGGACTAGAAAAGATGGCGGCAAAGTGTATAAATAGAGAGCTTATTAATGTAGCGGTGTCTGTCCTAAGAGGGAACCGGTAAATGATACCTATCTACAAGCGGAGAGTAAAGTGACCTGAAGATGGAGAGAAGAAACTTCTACTCAAAGATATATATATAAATGTATGATAATTTCAAATCCCTGGAATATACCCTATAGACATGTACGGATCAACACCCCAAAAGGGATCATATCTATTATCTATGTATTATCTGTTTATCTGTTACCTAGTTTTCCTTCTATCTATCTATCTATCTATCTATCTATCTATCTATCTATCTATCTATCTATCTATCTATCTATCTATCTATCTATCTATCTATCTATCTATTATCTATCTATCTCATATCTATCTATCTATTATCTATCTATCTATCTATCTATCTATCTAGCTTATTATCTATTTATCCATCCATTTATCTGTTTACCTATCCATTATCTATCATCTGTACACTGTGTGCAGAATTAATAGGCAAATGAGTATTTTGACCACATCATCCTCTTTATGCATGTTGTCTTACTCCAAGCTGTATAGGCTCGAAAGCCTACTACCAATTAAGCATATTAGGTGATGTGCATCTCTGTAATGAGAAGGGGTGTGGTCTAATGACATCAACACCCTATATTAGGTGTGCATAATTATTAGGCAACTTCCTTTCCTTTGGCAAAATGGGTCAAAAGAAGGACTTGACAGGCTCAGAAAAGTCAAAAATAGTGAGATATCTTGCAGAGGGAGGCAGCACTCTTAAAATTGCAAAGCTTCTGAAGCGTGATCATCGAACAATCAAGCGTTTCATTCAAAATAGTCAACAGGGTCGCAAGAAGCGTGTGGAAAAACCAAGGCGCAAAATAACTGCCCATGAACTGAGAAAAGTCAAGCGTGCAGCTGCCAAGATGCCACTTGCCACCAGTTTGGCCATATTTCAGAGCTGCAACATCACTGGAGTGCCCAAAAGCACAAGGTGTGCAATACTCAGAGACATGGCCAAGGTAAGAAAGGCTGAAAGACGACCACCACTGAACAAGACACACAAGCTGAAACGTCAAGACTGATTTTTCTAATGTTTTATGGACTGATGAAATGAGAGTGAGTCTTGATGGGCCAGATGGATGGGCCCGTGGCTGGATTGGTAAAGGGCAGAGAGCTCCAGTCCGACTCAGACGCCAGCAAGGTGGAGGTGGAGTACTGGTTTGGGCTGGTATCATCAAAGGTGAGCTTGTGGGGCCTTTTCGGGTTGAGGATGGAGTCAAGCTCAACTCCCAGTCCTACTGCCAGTTTCTGGAAGACACCTTCTTCAAGCAGTGGTACAGGAAGAAGTCTGCATCCTTCAAGAAAAACATGATTTTCATGCAGGACAATGCTCCATCACACGCGTCCAAGTACTCCACAGCGTGGCTGGCAAGAAAGGGTATAAAAGAAGAAAATCTAATGACATGGCCTCCTTGTTCACCTGATCTGAACCGCATTGAGAACCTGTGGTCCATCATCAAATGTGAGATTTACAAGGAGGGAAAACAGTACACCTCTCTGAACAGTGAACAATGTTGATGGTGAACAGATCAAAACACTGACAGAATCCATGGATGGCAGGCTTTTGAGTGTCCTTGCAAAGAAAGGTGGCTATATTGGTCACTGATTTGTTTTTGTTTTGTTTTTGAATGTCAGAAATGTATATTTGTGAATGTTGAGATGTTATATTGGTTTCACTGGTAAAAATAAATAATTGAAATGGGTATATATTTGTTTTTTGTTAAGTTGCCTAATAATTATGCACAGTAATAGTCACCTGCACACACAGATATCCCCCTAAAATAGCTAAAACTAAAAACAAACTAAAAACTACTTCCAAAAATATTCAGCTTTGATATTAATGAGTTTTTTTGGGTTCATTGAGAACATGGTTGTTGTTCAATAATAAAATTAATCCTCAAAAATACAACTTGCCTAATAATTCTGCACTCCCTGTATAGCTCATTATCTGTTGATTCACTATCTATCTATCTATCTTTCTTATATCTATCTGTCCATCCATCAATCCATTATCTATTTATTTCTCTATATTCCTATTTATCCATCCAGAGTTTGCTTCTGTAAATCCGACAAGCTTTCCCGGACACGGCTGGTGGTTAATTTGTAGCGGAAATGAAAGGGTTACAGACTCCCAATCTGCCTGATTGTGGTAATCTAGTTCACTCAGAAGTCTAAATTATAGGAAAATTAGAATTCAAAGTTAAAGTGTTAGAGTGAGATAAACAGGTAGCGTCCTGGGAGAAGGAGAACATATGGCCATCCTAAGTAGGAGACACTTTCATCTGTTCCGTTTTTTCTTCCACTTTTGCATTACAGAATCTTAAATGAGTATGAGTAGAGCTCGCTCACTGCCTACAGGCAGCAGAAAATCTGTACAGGACATCTAAGCTGTGTCCATATACGTTATTAATGTATATATGGAGTGCCACCTAACTCTGTGGAGATGACTATTTAGGCCACGTTAAAAATTTATGAAAATGTAACCCACCGATTGATTAGAATCCAGTGACTTCTTTGTGTCACTGTCATTCCTAATCCATCACTGATATTACCAATTCCAAATGAACTGGTTGGCGGTATACTGGGCCAACCCACAGGTTTTATAAGGATACTTTATTCCATTTGTCACTATCAAGACTACGGTGGGGGGTGGGGGGACTAAGGAGGTGCCACAAGGAGGTACTGTCTTTGTTGAAGGAACATGCTCAGGTTGCAGATGAATTGGTAGCAAAGTTGGGAACAGAGCCAAGGGTCATCACCAGGAGAGCAGTCAGGATGGAACACACCCGAGGCATAGATGCCAACATTATATTCACCAGATAATCTTTGTGGAGCCCTATACATATTTCACCTCACAATTATCCAACCCTTCCCTTCAAGAAAAACTTGGGTTGGATTTATGGAAAGCCAAATTTCCAGATTTTGATGAGGAAACCTTCAAAATGGAAAAATGTCCAAGGTAGGGTGAACCTTACCTGCACATGACCTCATGAGTGAGTAGAACCCGGCACATCTCTGGATTCTTATTCTGTCCTTCGTATGCTATAGGCTGCAAGAAATTTAGGATAGGTATAGGGTTACACATTAACTACCACCCAAAGGTCACGCAATACTAGACAGAACTATAGTCTATCCGCCCAGTCATAATCATACCCTACTGATATTATAAAATCTTTATATTGTGCCCATGAGACCATATGATCTATGAACGGAAGGTGCCCATTATAGTTATTATTTAGGATGGTATAAGCCAACTCCACCATCATGCCACCTATATCTACAGGACCCAAGCAGATACCTAAAGGGGTTGTCCAGTTTAGGAAAACCATTTTCATATACTATGATAGGGAATTATTAGAGCGAGTCTTCTGTTCTGGATCCTCATCTTTTGGTCAGAGAAGTTACAATAATCATCTCGCACTCTGGAGGACCTGTCTTGTCCTGTATCACATTGACTATCCATTAATGTAAATGGACATTGTGTACAGTGCCTTGCAAAACTATTCACCCCCCTTGACTTTTCTTGTGTTTTGGTGCCTCACAACCTGGAATTAACATGGATTGTTTGAGGATTTGCATTATTTAATTTACAGAACATGCCCACAACTTTGAAGATTTTTTTTTATTATTATTGTGAAGCATACAACAAATAGGACAAAATAACAGAGAAAAAGTAAATGTATTCACCCCTCTAAAGTCAATACTTTGTAGAGCCACCTTTTGCGGCAATCACAGCTCCAAGTCGCTTTGGATAAGTCTCTATGAGCTTGCCACATCTTACCACTGGGATTTTTGCCCATTTCTCCTTGCAGAACTGCTCCAGCTCCTTCAAGTTGGATGTTTGCGCTTGTGAACAGCAATCTTTAAGTCTGACCACAGATTTTCTATTGGATTGAGATCTGGGCTTTGACTCGGCCATTCCAACACATTTACATGTTTCCTCTTAAGCTGCTCAAGTGTTGCTTTAGCCGTGTGTTTGGGGTCATTGTCCTGCTGGAAGGTGAAGCTCCGTCCGAGCCTCAGACCACGTACAGAGTGGTACAGGTTTTGCTCAACAATATCCCTGTATTTAGCACCATCCATATTTCCCTCAACTCTGACTAGTTTCCCAGTCCCAGCTGCTGAAAAACATCCCCACAGCATGATGCTGCCACCACCATGTCTCACTGTGAGGATGGTGTTTTTTGGGTGATGTGATGTGTTGGGTTTGCGCCAGACATAGCGTTTTCTTTGATGGCCGAAAAGTTCAATTTTAGTTTCATCAGACCAGAGCACCTTCCTCCATACATTTTGGGAGTCTCCCACATGCCTTTTCGCAAACTCACAACGTGCCTTTTTGGTTTTAGCTGAACGTAATGGCTTTCTTCTGGCCACTCTGCCATAAAGCCCAACTCTATGGAGCGTACGGCTTATTGTCGTCCTATGTACAGATACTCCAGTTTCTGCTGTAGAACTCTGCAGCCCCTCCAGGGTTACCTTAGGTCTCTGTGCTGCCTCTATGATTAATGCCCTCCTTGCCCGGTCCGTGAGTTTTGGTGAGTGGCCGTCTCTTGGCAGGTTTGCTGTTGTGCCATGTTCTTTCCATTTGGTTATGATAGATTTGATGGTGCTCCTGGGCATCATCAAAGATTTGGATATTTTTTTATACCCTAACCCTGACCTGTGCTTCTCAACAACATCGTCCCTTACTTGTTTGGAGAGTTCCTTGGTCTTCATGGCAGTGTTTCGTTAGTGATGCCTCTTGCTCAGGTGTTTCAGCCTCTGGGGCCTTTCAAAAAAGGTGTGTATATGTAATGACAGATCATGTGACACAGGTGACATCATTTCACTAATTATGTGACTTCTGAAGGTAACTGGTTGCACCAGAGCTTTTTATGGGCTTCCTAACAAAGGGGGTGAATACATACGCACATGGCAATTTTCTGTTTTCTATTTCTAAGCAATAGTTTTATTTATATATTTTTCTCTTTTCACTTCACCAACTTAGACTATTGTGTTCTGATCCATCACATAAAATTCAGATTAACAAAACATTGAACTTAAGGCTGTAATGTACCAAAATACGGAAAAAGTCAAGGGGGGTGAATACTTTTGCAAGGCACTGTAATACTTAATTTCCCCTGTGGTGGCGCTGAAGGGAAATGGAACACTTACTTTCCCACAGATTAAAAACTATGTACACCTTCTGAGGTAATTTTTGTTTATGATTGCATTTTACTCATTTTTGGCTAAAAAAAATATCACATTTTCAACTGACCTTTATTGAAAATATTGAGCCGTTCTGTCACAATGGGTTAATTTTTTTTCTAACTGTGTGACTTTTTGTCGTCATCTAATAAAAATAACTGAAATAAAGTGGCCTAAATGAGAGGAAATGCTCAAAAACCCCAAACACTGTGGCGTGTTTATAACCGGGGGAGACATTTCTCCGCATGTGATCCGTTGCTAACGGCAATCCCCAGCAAAAAGGCATACAATGGAGGATGTCGGCAGCGGACCACATGCACCACAAAGGCATCCTACACAAGATGGGATAATGTGTGGATGCCAATATAAAAATACATAAATCACTGCGAAAGGTGCACCACAATGATATGCAACTGACAATACTGGCTAATCCCTCAGGCTGATGTTAAGAACTGAGACTGTCGGGAACACATCGGAGCCCTTTTGCACCACCGTCAAGGTATCTCAGTGTGGCATGGGTTCCTACCACTAGACTACCTATGGTGTGTGAACACGGTCTGTGAACCAGCAGTACGCAATGGCACATTCTAAACATATCAAGAAAAGTGTTTGGATTTTTTGAGCGTTTCCCCCCATTTAGGCCACTTTATTTTGGTTATTTTTCTTGATATGTTTAGAATGTGTCATTGCGTACTGCTGGTAGCATTCTGTTGCACCCGGTAGCCTGTGTCACACGGCCTGTTATAGGTGGGGCCTACAGCCTTATCATCTCTCCCACTACATGAGTGATTTCACTATGGAGGTATGTGGGAGCTTGGCTGTAAGTTGTATCTTAGCACCTCTCAGACCGTGTTCACACACCGTAGGTAGTCTAGTGGTAGGACCCATGCCACACTGAGAAACCTTGACGGTGGTGCAAAAGCGCTCCGATGTGTCCCTGACAGGAATACATTGGCTAAAGTCTCAGTTCTTAACATCAGCCTGAGGGATTAGCCAGTGTTGGCAGTTGCATATCATTGTGGTGCACCTTTCGCAGTGATTTTCGTCATCTAATAACCCTTATCTCTAAACTAGAGGTCATAACAGTAAGATAAGAAATGAGCTACAATGAGCGTTTATAAGGTCAGAGAGAAGAGATAAGAAGCCTGTCAGCTCCCCAACTGACCGAAAAGACAAAAAATCCAGAGGCTGCTACTAGAGCATCTCAGCTCTGTACAGAAAAAGGTCTCCATATTTTTAGTAAAGACAAATTGAAAAAATGATCTTTAGCTCAAAATGAGTACAATTGAATAATAAAAAACGATCCCAAAGGTGTACATAGCCTTTAAAGCTGATCTTTGAGGAAGGATACACTTGCTGTTCTCATGGGACCCTTCTATGAAGAGGAGAACCCATTTTAGAGACTCCTTTGGGAAGACAAAAGATAATCCAGACACTCGCCACTTTAGAACAGTGCCCAATGGAACCTACCTGTTTTGTCACTGAATCAATTAGCCTCACAAATAGGTCTTGTTCCGTTCGGACACCTTAAAAGACAAAATAAGGCATGAGAAGGCAAATAAAATAGCACAACAGACAATAACTATATATGTACTCACACGGAGAAAAATATAATGCACCCAGTTAGAAATGTCGAATTGCTGTAAATATCAGCATGCGGTTACGTCTCAGGCAGATATGTAAATAATTACAGGTGTGGTCTAATTAGACACTTGGGGGGTCATTTATTATATTGAAATACGCCTATATTATGCGTATTCCAGGTTTAGTTGCGCCGCCATCTGCAATGTTTCCCCGCTCACGACAGGTCTAAAATTACGAGCCTGGCTTGGGGGGGGGGGGCGTTAGGCCTGTCTGATTTACTATTTTCTATGCCAGTTTTAGACTTATAAAAAGGTCTAAATGTAAGACAGCCAGGAAGCAGTCTATTTAGAACTGGTGGAAGATCCGGCAAAGTTATGAAGAGGTCGGCGCCCCTTCATAACTTCGGCAGATCTACCGCCAGCTATAGGGTTTTATTCAGTCCAGTGTCTAAAATGCCGATCTTAATAAATGTGCTTCTTGGTCTTGCCATAAGAGGGTTTAAATGTGCTTCCCTATAAAAAGGCTTTCAGAGGCTACTTTTGGGTAGTGTTCCTCTCGGTGAGGTACCATATGCTCAAAGACATTTTGCCCAGGGAACAGACTTTGAAAGGAGGCACATCAATGGACATAGAGAAGCAGGATGGTCGTATCGGTGAACTGCCCGCCTTTTAGGCCGTTCTGTTTTAGATGTTAGGAGGTGTTGAGAAGAGTGGTTATGTGTGGCACACACAGAGGACAGGTTCTGGACTGCCCAGACAGACCACCAGTGGAGAGGATTGTTTGATCCACTGACAAACACAAGCAGCTTCCACAGTTTTGTTGTCCACCATACAGACACAGGTGGCTCCTTCATTACACACCCCTGTCTCTACCTGGACCATTTCCAGGAGCTTAGCAGAAGGAAAGTTGATGTCATGGTGCTCATTACGTGTCCTGCCCCTTACAGCCAGTCACCACCGCCTTGGTTTGCAGTGGTGTCGTGAATGAGAAATCTAGACTGCTACGGAGTGGAACCGTATCATATATATAGATGAATCCAAGTTCTGTTTGGGATCCGACAATGGTCAGGTTGGGTTCAAGTATGGAGGCCTTGTGGTGAGCACTTTGCCTTTGCGACACACTGTCCCAACTGCTGGAGTGATATGTGCAGGACATTCTGCGGCCACATGTGTTCCTCTCATGGCAGGACTTCCAAATGGCATTTTTTGGCAGGATAATGCTTGCCCACACACACAGCAAGGGTTTCCCAGGAATGTTTCCACCAGACTTATCACCAATCGAGCATTTATAGGATCAGCTGGGACTCCAGCTTCAGCAATCTACGAGTGAGCAGGATGTACAGACCCAGCTGTAACATCTGTGGGCAAATGTGGTGTAGGATCCCATATAGAACCTGTATGCCTCTATGTCCAAACGTATCTCATCTTGTATCCAAGCTAGAGGCACCCAACAGCTCATAGAGCATTCTTTTTTCAATGAGTTTATATATACCTATATATTATATACATCCCCTGAGTATTAAGTACATGGACTCACCGTTACTATAGAGGAGTTGCAGCCGGTAATGGGTGCCATTATTGGTTTTCTCATTGCTCAGTTCCTTTGAAATAAAAGTGACAGATGAAAACGATAGTATACGGTATGATTATTACACAACCCCGAACAGAAAGAAAGCCTAATACTCATTACAAAGGGAATTCCCTCGTTAGTCATGTATCATTGTACAGGATCGGCAGTCAATAATCAATACTTCATGGTCAATTAGTGCCTCGTGCCTCAGTATCAGCCATGAGAAGAGGATACTATATCAGGAATCAATATGCTATATATCACATAACACACTGGACATCTGGGGATATCTGATAAATACCAGCTGTCACGTAGGACCGTCCAGCTATATGCACAGGACCATAGGGAACCCCAGCAGGCCGCTATGGAGCAGAATATATAGGGTTATTGTAAGGGCATATAATGTAAGAGCCACGGCTTCAATGAAAACCACATGGATAACAGGGGAAGTATTCTTAGTGTTAACACAAAGGCGGCATTCACCATATACCACATACATTACTGTGCTGGCCGTCATGACATCTCACCACCACTACAGAGAGGATATAAAGTGCAGTATACAGGCAGCATATACTCCATACCACATACATTACTGTGCTGGCCGTCATGACATCTCACCACCACTACAAAGAGGATATAAAGTGCAGTATACAGGCAGCATATACTCCATACCACATACATTACTGTGCTGGCCGTCATGACATCTCACCACCACTACAGAGAGGATATAAAGTGCAGTATACAGGCAGCATATACTCCATACCACATACATTACTGTGCTGGTCGTCATGACATCTCACCACCACTACAGAGAGGATATAAACTGCAGTATACAGGCAGCATATACTCCATACCACATACATTACTGTGCTGGTCGTCATGACATCTCACCACCACTACAGAGAGGATATAAAGTGCAGTATACGGGCAGCATATACTCCATACCACATACATTACTGTGCTGGTCGTCATGACATCTCACCACCACTACAGAGAGGATATAAAGTGCAGTATACAGGCAGCATATACTCCATACAACATACATTACTGTGCTGGCCGTCATGACATCTCACCACCACTACAGATAGGTTATAAAGTGCAGTATACAGGTAGCATATACTCCATACCACATACATTACTGTGCTGGCCATCATGACATCTCACCACCACTACAGAGAGGATATAAAGTGCAGTATACAGGCAGCATATACTCCATACCACATACATTACTGTGCTGGTCGTCATGACATCTCACCACCACTACAGAGAGGATATAAAGTGCAGTATACAGGCAGCATATACTCCATACAACATACATTACTGTGCTGGCCGTCATGACATCTCACCACCACTACAGATAGGTTATAAAGTGCAGTATACAGGTAGCATATACTCCATACCACATACATTACTGTGCTGGCCATCATGACATCTCACCACCACTACAGAGAGGATATAAAGTGTAGTATACAGGCAGCATATACTCCATACCACATACATTACTGTGCTGGTCGTCATGACATCTCACCACCACTACAGAGAGGTTATAAAGTACAGTATTCAGGCAGCATATACTCCATACCACATACATTACTGTGCTGGCCGTCATGACATCTCACCACCACTACAGAGAGGATATAAAGTGCAGTATACAGGCAGCATATACTCCATACCACATACATTACTGTGCTGGCCGTCATGACATCTCACCACCACGACAGAGAGGATATAAAGTGCAGTATACAGGCAGCATATACTTCATACCACATACATTACTGTGCTGGCTGTAATGACATCTCACCACCACTACAGAGAGGATATAAAGTGCAGTATACAGGCAGCATATACTCCATACCACATACATTACTGTGCTGGCCGTCATGACATCTCACCACCACTACAGAGAGAATATAAAGTGCAGTATACAGGCAGCATATACTCCATATCACGTACATTACTGTGGTGGCCGTAGTGACATCTCACCACCACTACAGAGAGGATATAAAGTGCAGTATACAGGCAGCATATACTCCATATCACATACATTACTGTGCTGTCGTTATGACATCTCACCACTACAGAGAGTATATAAAGTGCAGTATACAGGCAGCATATACTCCATACCACATACATTACTGTGCTGGCCGTAGTGACATCTCACCACCACTGCAGAGAGGATATAAACTGCAGTATACAGGCAGCATATACTCCATACCACATACATTATAGACTATACTCAAGGCAGTGACATGCATCAATCCATTCTATCAGATACAGAACTGCACGGACTGTCCTTCCCTTTACACCAGAACCAGTACATTATAGATGCAATCACTATATAGTAATTCATAGACTCCAACACATACAGCTCTCATAGACTCTCTGTATTATCTATAGCTCTCTATTGAGGGTTATAAGGTCAACGGAAGGATTAAAATCACATAGAGTTCAGTTCACTATATACTGATAGACCATCCTACTTTCTATACCACGTACAGCTCTCTATATACTCATAGACCATCCTACTCTCTATACCACATACAGCTCTCTATATACTCATAGACCATCCTACTCTCTATACCACATACAGCTCTCTATATACTCATAGACCATCCTACTCTCTATACCACATACAGCTCTCTATATACTCATAGACCATCCTACTCTCTATACCACATACAGCTCTCTATATACTCATAGACCATCCTACTCTCTATACCACATACAGCTCCCTATATGCTCGTAGACTAGCCTACTCTCTATACCACATACAGCTGTCTATATACTCATAGACCATCCTACTCTCTATACCACATACAGCTCTCTATATACTCATAGACCATCCTACTCTCTATACCACATACAGCTGTCTATATACTCATAGACCATCCTACTCTCTATACCACATACAGCTCTCTATATAGTTATAGACCATCCTACTCTCTATACCACATACAGCTCTCTATATAGTTATAGACCATCCTACTCTCTATGCCACATACAGTTCTCTATATACTCATGTACTATCCTGCGCTATACCAAATACAGCTCTCTATATACTCATAGATCAGCCCACTATCTATACCACATGTAGCTCCCTATATGCTTGTAGACTAGCCTACTCTCTATACCACATACAGCTCTCTATATAGTCATAGACTATCCTGCTCTCTATACCACATACAGCTCTCTATATACTGATAGACCATCCTAGTCTCAATACTACATACAGCTCTTTATATACTCATAGACTATCCTACTCTCTATACTACATACAGCTGTCTATATACTGTTAGATCATCCTACTCTCTATACCACATACAGCTCTCTATATACTATTAGATCATCCTACGCTCTATACCACATACAGCTCTCTATATACTATTAGATCATCCTTCTCTCTATACCACATACAGCTCTCTATATACTCATAGATCATCATACTCTCTATACCACATACAGCTCTCTATATACTGTTAGATCATCCTACTCTCTATACCACATACAGCTCTCTATATACTGATAGACCATCCTACTCTCTATACCACATACAGCTTTCTATACATTCATAGACCACCCTACTCTCTATACTACATACAGCTCTCTATATACTATTAGATCATTATACTCTCAATACCATGTACAGCTCTCTATATACTCATAGCCAGTTATACTCTCTATACCACATACAGCTCTCTATATACTGTTAGATCATTCTACTCTATATACCACATACAGCTCTCTATATACTATTAGATCATCCTACTCTCTATACCACATACAGCTCCCTAAATACTCATAGACTATCCTACTCTCTATACCACATACAGCTCTCTATATACTATTAGATCATTCTACTCTCTATACCATATACAGCTCTCTATATACTATTAGATCATCCTTATCTCTATACCACATACAGCTCTCTATATGCTATTAGATAATCATTATCTCTATACCACATACAGCTCTCTATATACTGTTAGATCATCCTACTCTCTATACCACGTACAGCTCTCTATATTCTCATAGATCATCCTACTCTCTATACCACGTACAGCTCTCTATATACTGTTAGATCATCCTACTCTCTATACCACATACAGCTCTCTATATACTGAGACCACCCTACTCTCTATACCACGTACAGCTCTCTATATACTATTAGATCATCCTTATCTCTATACCACATACAACTCTCTATATACTATTAGATCATCCTACGCTCTATACCACATACAGCTCCCTAAATACTCATAGACTATCCTACTCTCTATACCACATACAGCTCTATATATACTCATAGATCATTCTACTCTCTATGCCATATACAGCTCTCTATATACTGTTAGATCATCCTACTCTCTATACCACATACAGCTCTCTATATACTATTAGATCATCCTTATCTCTATACCACATACAGCTCTCTATATACTATTAGATCATTCTACTCTCTATGCCATATACAGCTCTCTATATACTGTTAGATCATCCTACTCTCTATACCACGTACAGCTCTCTATATACTTATAGACCATCCTACTCTCTATACCACATACAGCTCTATATATACTCATAGATCATTCTACTCTCTATGCCATATACAGCTCTCTATATACTGTTAGATCATCCTACTCTCTATACCACATACAGCTCTCTATATACTGTTAGATCATCCTACTCTCTATACCACATACAGCTCTCTATATACTCATAGACTATTCTGCTCTCTATACCACATACAGCTCTCTATATACTATGAGACCACCCTACTGTCTATACCACATACAGCTCCCTATATGCTCGTAGACTAGCCTACTCTCTATACCACATACAGCTGTCTATATACTGTTAGATCATACTACTCTCTATACCACGTACAGCTCTCTATATACTTATAGACCATCCTACTCTCTATACCACATACAGCTCTCTATATACTGTTAGATCATCCTACTCTCTATACCACATACAGCTCTCTATATACTGTTAGATCATCCTACTCTCTATACCACGTACAGCTCTCTATATACTCATAGATCATTCTACTCTCTATACCACATACAGCTCTCTATATACTGTTAGATCATCCTACTCTCT
Source organism: Bufo bufo (assembly GCF_905171765.1). NCBI lineage: Eukaryota > Metazoa > Chordata > Amphibia > Anura > Bufonidae > Bufo > Bufo bufo. The sequence continues at coordinate 779,911,117 of NC_053389.1, read as the reverse complement.
ATACCACGTACAGCTCTCTATATACTCATAGATCATTCTACTCTCTATACCACATACAGCTCTCTATATACTCATAGACTATCCTGCTCTCTATACCACATACAGCTCTCTATATACTATGAGACCACCCTACTCTCTATACCACATACAGCTCTCTATATACTCATAGACTATTCTGCTCTCTATTTCACATACAGCTCTCTATATACTATGAGACCACCCTACTGTCTATACCACATACAGCTCTCTATATACTCATAGATCATTCTACTCTCTATGCCATATACAGCTCTCTATATACTGTTAGATTATCCTACTCTCTATACCACATACAGCTCTCTATATACTGTTAGATCATCCTACTCTCTATACCACATACAGCTCTCTATATACTGTTAGATCATCCTACTCTCTATACCACGTACAGATCTCTATATACTCATAGATTATCCTACTCTCTATACCACATACAGCTCTCTATATACTGTTAGATCATCCTACTCTCTATACCACATACAGCTCTCTATATACTGTTAGATCATCCTACGCTCTATACCACATACAGCTCTCTATATACTATTAGATCATCCTTCTCTCTATACCACATACAGCTCTCTATATACTCATAGATCATCATACTCTCTATACCACATACAGCTCTCTATATACTGTTAGATCATCCTACTCTCTATACCACATACAGCTCTCTATATACTGATAGACCATCCTACTCTCTATACCACATACAGCTTTCTATACATTCATAGACCACCCTACTCTCTATACTACATACAGCTCTCTATATACTATTAGATCATTATACTCTCAATACCATGTACAGCTCTCTATATACTCATAGCCAGTTATACTCTCTATACCACATACAGCTCTCTATATACTGTTAGATCATTCTACTCTATATACCACATACAGCTCTCTATATACTATTAGATCATCCTACTCTCTATACCACATACAGCTCCCTAAATACTCATAGACTATCCTACTCTCTATACCACATACAGCTCTCTATATACTATTAGATCATTCTACTCTCTATACCATATACAGCTCTCTATATACTATTAGATCATCCTTATCTCTATACCACATACAGCTCTCTATATGCTATTAGATAATCATTATCTCTATACCACATACAGCTCTCTATATACTGTTAGATCATCCTACTCTCTATACCACGTACAGCTCTCTATATTCTCATAGATCATCCTACTCTCTATACCACGTACAGCTCTCTATATACTGTTAGATCATCCTACTCTCTATACCACATACAGCTCTCTATATACTGTTAGATCATCCTACTCTCTATACCACATACAGCTCTCTATATACTGAGACCACCCTACTCTCTATACCACGTACAGCTCTCTATATACTATTAGATCATCCTTATCTCTATACCACATACAACTCTCTATATACTATTAGATCATCCTACGCTCTATACCACATACAGCTCCCTAAATACTCATAGACTATCCTACTCTCTATACCACATACAGCTCTCTATATACTCATAGATCATTCTACTCTCTATGCCATATACAGCTCTCTATATACTGTTAGATCATCCTACTCTCTATACCACATACAGCTCTCTATATACTATTAGATCATCCTTATCTCTATACCACATACAGCTCTCTATATACTATTAGATCATTCTACTCTCTATGCCATATACAGCTCTCTATATACTGTTAGATCATCCTACTCTCTATACCACGTACAGCTCTCTATATACTTATAGACCATCCTACTCTCTATACCACATACAGCTCTATATATACTCATAGATCATTCTACTCTCTATGCCATATACAGCTCTCTATATACTGTTAGGTCATCCTACTCTCTATACCACATACAGCTCTCTATATACTGTTAGATCATCCTACTCTCTATACCACATACAGCTCTCTATATACTCATAGACTATTCTGCTCTCTATACCACATACAGCTCTCTATATACTATGAGACCACCCTACTGTCTATACCACATACAGCTCCCTATATGCTCGTAGACTAGCCTACTCTCTATACCACATACAGCTGTCTATATACTGTTAGATCATACTACTCTCTATACCACGTACAGCTCTCTATATACTTATAGACCATCCTACTCTCTATACCACATACAGCTCTCTATATACTGTTAGATCATCCTACTCTCTATACCACATACAGCTCTCTATATACTGTTAGATCATCCTACTCTCTATACCACGTACAGCTCTCTATATACTCATAGATCATTCTACTCTCTATACCACATACAGCTCTCTATATACTGTTAGATCATCCTACTCTCTATACCACGTACAGCTCTCTATATACTCATAGATCATTCTACTCTCTATACCACATACAGCTCTCTATATACTCATAGACTATCCTGCTCTCTATACCACATACAGCTCTCTATATACTATGAGACCACCCTACTCTCTATACCACATACAGCTCTCTATATACTCATAGACTATTCTGCTCTCTATATCACATACAGCTCTCTATATACTATGAGACCACCCTACTGTCTATACCACATACAGCTCTCTATATACTCATAGATCATTCTACTCTCTATGCCATATACAGCTCTCTATATACTGTTAGATTATCCTACTCTCTATACCACATACAGCTCTCTATATACTGTTAGATCATCCTACTCTCTATACCACATACAGCTCTCTATATACTGTTAGATCATCCTACTCTCTATACCACGTACAGATCTCTATATACTCATAGATTATCCTACTCTCTATACCACATACAGCTCTCTATATACTGTTAGATCATCCTACTCTCTATACCACATACAGCTCTCTATATACTGTTAGATCATCCTACTCTCTATACCACATACAGCTTCCTATATACTCATAGACCATCCTACTCTCTATACTACATACAGCTGTTTATATACTATTAGATTATCCTACTCTCTATACCACGTACAGCTCTCTATATACTGTTAGATCATCCTACTCTCTATACCACATACAGCTCTCTATATAGTTATAGACCATCCTACTCTCTATACCACATACAGCTCTCTATATACTATTAGATCATCCTTATCTCTATACCACATACAGCTCTCTATATACTATTAGATCATTCTACTCTCTATGCCATATACAGCTCTCTATATACTGTTAGATCATCCTACTCTCTATACCACGTACAGCTCTCTATATACTTATAGATCATCCTACTCTCTATACCACGTACAGCTCTCTATATACTTATAGACCATCCTACTCTCTATACCACATACAGCTCTCTATATACTCATAGATCATTCTACTCTCTATGCCATATACAGCTCTCTATATACTGTTAGATCATCCTACTCTCTATACCACATACAGCTCTCTATATACTGTTAGATCATCCTACTCTCTATACCACATACAGCTCTCTATATACTGTTAGATCATCCTACTCTCTATACCACATACAGCTCTCTATATACTCATAGATCATTCTACTCTCTATACCATATACAGCTCTCTATATACTGTTAGATCATCCTACTCTCTATACCACATACAGCTCTCTATATACTTATAGACTATTCTACTCTCTATACCACATACAGCTCTCTATATACTGTTAGATCATCCTACTCTCTATACCACATACAGCTCTCTATATACTGTTAGATCATCCTACTCTCTATACCACATACAGCTCTCTATATACTCATAGATCATTCTACTCTCTATACCACATACAGCTCTCTATATACTGTTAGATCATCCTACTCTCTATACCACATACAGCTCCCTATATACTCATAGATCATTCTACTCTCTATGCCATATACAGCTCCCTATATACTGTTAGATCATCCTACTCTCTATACCACATACAGCTCTCTATATACTGTTAGATCATACTACTCTCTATACCACATACAGCTCTCTATATACTGTTAGATCATACTACTCTCTATACCACATACAGCTCTCTATATACTGTTAGATCATACTACTCTCTATACCACATACAGCTCTCTATATACCGTTAGATTATCCTACTCTCTATACCACATACAGCTCTCTATATACTGTTAGAACATCCTACTCTATATACCACATACAGCTCTCTATATACTGATAGATCATTCTACTCTCTATACCACATACAGCTTCCTATATACTCATAGACTATCCTACTCTCTATACTACATACAGCTGTTTATATACTATTAGATTATCCTACTCTCTATACCACATACAGCTCTCTATATACTCGTAGATCATCCTACTTTCTATACCACATACAGCTCTCTATATACTGTTAGAACATCCTACTCTCTATACCACATACAGCTCTCTATATACTGTTAGAACATCCTACTCTATATAAAAACATACAGCTCTCTATATACTGTTAGAACATCCTACTCTCTATAAGACATATAGCTCTCTATATACTCATAGATCATCCTACTCTCTATACCATATACAGATCTCTATATACTGTTAGACCATCATACTCTCTATTCCACATACAGCTCTCTATATACTGTTAGACCATCCTACTCTATATACCACATACAGCTCTCTATATACTGTTAGAACATCCTACTCTCTATACCACATACAGCTCTCTATATACTGATAGACCATCCTACTCTATATAAAAACATACAGCTCTCTATATACTGTTAGAACATCCTACTCTATATAAAAACATACAGCTCTCTATATACTCATAGACCATACTACTCTCTATACCATATACAGATCTCTATATACTGTTAGAACATCCTACTCTCTATACCACATACAGCTCTATATATACTGTTAGAACATCCTACTCTATATAAGACATATAGCTCTCTATATACTGTTAGATCATCCTACTCTCTATACCACATACAGCTCTCTATATACTGATAGACCATCCTACTCTATATAAAAACATACAGCTCTCTATATACTGTTAGAACATCCTACTCTATATAAAAACATACAGCTCTCTATATACTCATAGACCATACTACTCTCTATACCATATACAGATCTCTATATACTGTTAGAACATCCTACTCTCTATACCACATACAGCTCTATATATACTGTTAGAACATCCTACTCTATATAAGACATATAGCTCTCTATATACTGTTAGATCATCCTACTCTCTATACCACATACAGCTCTCTATATACTGTTAGATCATCCTACTCTCTATACCATATACAGATCTCTATATACTGTTAGAACATCCTACTCTATATACCACATACAGCTCTCTATTTACTGTTAGACCATCATACTCTCTATACCATATACAGATCTCTATATACTGTTAGAACATCCTACTCTCTATACCACATACAGCTCTATATATACTGTTAGAACATCCTACTCTATATAAGACATACAGCTCTCTATTTGCTCTTAGACCATTGTATTCTCTACACCAGAGATTTCTCCTGTAGTCTATTAGGCATGCTCCCTATATCAAACACAGCTCTCTATAGACTCTTTGAACACCCTAGAATATTTTCTATACCATATAGCCCTCTACAGCCTCTTCGACCATCCTCTCTATATCACAAGCTCTATATGGACTTCATTCGATACCACATACAGCACTATTAAGAATCATAGGAACATATTGGGGTCATTTATCAAACTGGGGTAAAGTAGAACTGGCTTAGTTGCCCATAGCAACCAATCAGATTCCTCCTTTCCTTTTCGGACAGCTCCTTTGAAAGATGAAAGGAGGAATCTGATTGGTTGCTATGGGCAACTAAGCCAGTTCTACTTTACCCCAGTTTGATAAATGACCCCAGTTATGCACAACTCAGTACAGACACTATAGAGGTTATATATATCACACAGAGCGGTATACTGACTCTTCTGGATATACAATTCCTTCACATTGGACCACACACCAGTCTGCAGACACTTATGGGGTCGGTCCCTCAGTCTATATGATGTACAGCAGCGCTCACAGACACTTATGGGGTCAGTCCCTCAGTCTATATGATGTACAGCAGCGCTCACAGACACTTATGGGGTCGGTCCCTCAGTCTATATGATGTATAGCAGCGCTCACAGACACTTATGGGGTCGGTCCCTGAGTCTATATGATGTACAGCAGCGCTCACAGACACTTATGGGGTCGGTCCCTGAGTCTATATGATGTACAGCAGCGCTCACAGACACTTATGGGGCCGTCCCTCAGTCTATATGATATACAGCAGCTCTCACAGACACTTATGGGGCCGTCCCTCAGTCTATATGATGTACAGCAGCGCTCACAGACACTTATGGGGTCGG